>NC_042496.1:29417263-29430893 GCF_005508785.2 Acyrthosiphon pisum
CCATAAGTTTGAATTTTTTTATAACTTTATTAAATGCATATGGGGTTAGATGGTGATAAATTTCTTTTTTCATTTTTGGTTAGATCGTTAAAATAACTGGGAGATTTTGTAAAACATTCATGGGCCCACATGGACTCTTTCCGTCCTAAGAGTGACCATCAACATTTCTAGGCCTGTAAAACAATAGTTATTTAGTTAAACTAGTTAAATGTGTTTTTTAATGTGTAGTAACCTTGAAATAATTGATCCAGTCTCGAATGTTTTGTTACTACCTGGGTTATTTTTTGATTGGTACTTTCTAGCCTATTGTTGGTTCTATTACCTAAATTACAAAATTAATAAATTAATAAATTACAAAATTAGTTCAAAATATCAAACCTACCTAATGTCAAAAACTTGGATTGAAAGTGGATGACCCACTCATTTTTTATTGGGTGCCAGTTTTTTTCAAAATATTTTATCGCATTTTCTAATTTTGTGTTTTTCAATTTTTCATATAAAACCGTCATACTCTATCGCATTTTTTGCATAGACTATGTCTTGTAAAATTTGTAAGCACAATGTTCTTTCTCCTATATTTATAGAAAACCAATAAAGTAAAGTAGGTATTTTAACTTAGGTAGGTACCTACTTATTGCATTTATTTATCCAAAAATATATTAATATATTATACTGATTACCTGATGTAATATTCATTTTTTCTGTTGTTATTTCTCTAGACATTGATCTTAAACAGTGGAAAACACAAATTAAAATATGTTCGTCAGTAAATTTGTTTTTGAACACGTTTCTTTCTACAAAGTCTTTATCCGCCATTATACACTTTGTACTCTTCTATGCTGGGTTCCATTTTTGAAAAGTAGATGCCATGTTTGTAACATTTTCTGAGTTTTCAGATGTAAGAAGACAAAATCCAACAATTTCACTTTGCCCATTTGAATCGACAACTTTAAACATATTTATACAATAAATAATAATATTATAGTAATAATTACTGATTACAAACCTAAAAAAACATAAAGTGGCAATCTTAAATCATTTAATTTATAAATGGCATCAATAAATAAAACTTCTTGCAGTTCATTATTTTCATTTTTTATGATTTCTAAGTTAACATTTGATTTGTTTTCATATGTATTCACCAAATTTTTCAAGACATCAGTTGCTGGGGATTAGGATAAAACTAAATTATGTATGTCTTTCAAAGTAATTATTTTGTCATGGGTTTGCATTAAGTCGTTTTGTAAGATTTTTTTATTTACTTTCATATGAACTAATTTTGTGGCCATAATTTTTGCATCATTGTCCAGTCTCCTTTCTTTTGGATAATGATCAAACATGGGCTAACAAAAATATGTATTAACATAAATATTATATTAATTATAACCTATTATATAATAGTATTAAAAACATTACAAATTAAATTTTACCTTACTACTAGTATGATTATGTTCACTTATAAAAGATGTAACAGTCAATTTTTCTCCTGTTTTATCAGCTCTTATGCCCAAGAATACTGGACAATTTGAACGGTAGGAACTACAAAAAAAAACTTAAGATTAATTAAATATACTCCTTAAGTATTATTATAAGACCATTGATTTAACCTTTGTTGTGGTCGTATGCCTTTTGATTTTGACTTGTACTGTCCCCCTTGAACACACATATAATCAATAGCCGTGTATTCTAAGGCAGGGTTTATATATCTCAATAAACCCTTCTTTTTTGCTCCCTCAATGGTTCTTGAACTAAATTTGGTAAAATTGCAAAAAAATGTTGATCTCATATTCTTTGATAGAGTTTTCAAGTTCTACTAATGAACTAAACTCGCTGTTAATTTTAAGTTATACAATAGACTACAATTAAAACAAGATTAGTATTATTACATTTTATTTTCATATTTATATTTTTGTTAAAAATAATAATAATAATAGGTAATACTAATTATTAAATTTGTCACAACCAGAATTAGTCAAAAATACATTAGGTAATATTACTTACGTTGTCAGAGTTTTCTTTGTTATTAGTAGGCTTAGGGACTTATAGCTCTAAAAAATACACAAATATGCATGCAAATATGCTTCTAAAATCATTAAAATATGCATTACCTATAATATGCATTTATATGCATTAAAAACAAATTGAAAAATTGAATTTTTTCAAATTTATTATTTATTTTTAAAAATTTTGCAAAATTAAACTGAGAATTAAAAATAAAATAAAGAATTAAAAATAAATAGATAAAAACAAAATAAAATACAATAAAATATATAAATATTACAATATTTTTAAATGACATAACTTTGCTACTTAAATAAAACAATTGTTTTATATATAAAAAAATATGTTCTCTGTAAAAATTACACCATTAATTCTGCATTATTTTGAGTTTCTTGAAAATTACATTGTACGATTAAATATTTTCTTATGTTTTCGAATGTAAATCTCCGACGATTACTGGACAATAAATTTTTGTAAATTGAGAAACTCCGTTCAACGTCTACAGAAGTAATTGGAGCATAATTAAAGTATGCCAAATCATCATTTGTCATATCTTCAGGCAAACCTTCCAAATTTTCCACTTCACCACTTAATATTTTATAAATTTTCAACACAATATTATAGCCAGAATTTTTATCTAAAAAATCATTCATTTTATTTACAATTGGTATAGCCTTTGTACATTTCAAGTGACTGATTTTATTTTTTGTATCTTCAATTATTTTTAACGAATCCGACAGCTTAGTACCTCTTTTTTCTAATGTTATCGCTTGAGGTAAAAATTCAAAATTTGCTTTGATAAATGTTAGTTGACATGGAAGATTACTTTTTTTCAAATACTTTTTAGCGGTTTTAATTGATGCTGCATCATCATCGTCAAATGTTTGTATAACTGAATGAATTTTTGAAAATGTTCACAATAATACAAGGTGGCATTTATCCAAGTCCCCCATCTTGTTAATAAGGGTTCTGGTGGCAACGGAATCTCATTGTTTGTTATATTTAAAAATGTTTTAATACGTACAGGTGATTTTCGAAACACTTTTTTAACTGAGGCTACTACTTTATCAACATCTGAAAATTCACCACAAATTTTTTCAGCAATTCTATGAAATGCATGAGCGAGGCAAGTTAAATGTATGCATTTAGAGTAAAGGGTATTTATCGAGGTATTTATACATTTACCCGCCTTCACCATGTACGGGGAAGCATCACTTAGAAACAATAAAACATTATCATGCTGAACTCCATCGGGCCATAATATTCCCATAGCTTTGTCAAATAACTTAAATATAGTTGAATGATTAGTTTACTCTAATTCTTCGGAATGTAATAAAAAAATTTCCCCTGCTCTATCAATTTCCAGTGTTCCTATTACAACATTTGTCACAAAACGCCCGGTGACATCCTTAGTCTCATCAACAGATACCCAATTTTTTTTTTTGTCAACATAGTTCCTAATTTTCAACAGAGTTTCTTGATAAATGTTGTCTACGTACCCTTTACGTAAAGTGGTTTCACTAGGTATGCTTTCATTTGTATATTTTTCTAAAAAGCTTTTGAACTCGTTGTTCGATAATTTATTTAATGGAATATTTGATAAAAGCAAAGCTTTACACAAATCTTTGTTGAAAGAACTCTTGTTACCCAAGTCGAGTTTGAAACTAATTGTTGTGTTACCTTATTTTTTTTTATTTTCATTACGTTTTACTCCTCCACAATGCTTTTCAGTTTTTAGGTGATGGACCACATTGAATCGTTTATCACTCCCCACTTTTTTTTCACATAGTAGGTACACAAAATAAAACGTGTCCATCGGATGTAAATGTATCTTTAAACTCCGAAACAAAACTTTGTAGTCGGCTACTCGTAGATTGTTGTACTTTCGGCATTAGACAATGTTACTAAATATACTCGCACTACGTTTTACGTATGATTCGAAGTTGTGTGGTTGCGAGACGGCGAGACGCAAAAACAACAACGGATAATAATCGACTGAACTGAACACTAAACAATTTATTATTCTATATCGACTATTATCTTTATCGACATCCGGTCGATATCCAGAGGATTTTACGATCGATACGGGTTTATACGAGGGTTTATAGTATTATTTATAGTTCATACTTACACAAAAATTATAACGAGAAATGAGAGGTATTTTGGATATGAAATTTTTTTTCGATCGGTTGAAATATGTATGTACAATTATATGTATCTATAGTTTTTAATTTGAAATTTGAACATTTTGCCAAAATATGCAAAATAAGCATAAAAATTTTAAAATATGCACTCTTCTGCAAAATCTATCAAATATGCAAAAATATCTCGAAAAATATGCACATTCATATTTTAGATCTGATATCATGGCACCGAGAAACGAATTTATTTCGCACTCTGCTATATTTAACAGTAATTTAAAAAAGTATGCAAATCCCTAAGCCTAGTTATTAGACATTATAGAATTGTATTTAATAATTATAAAAATAAAATAATTTTCTAGTCACTAATCACTAAAAACACTTTACAAGAATTCACACAACAAATTAATTAATAATTTATAAAATAAAAGAATACCATTTGTACAGATTTGTATCACAATAGTATATAGATGTCTAATAGGTTTTATCAATTTTACTGGATAATATATTGTTTATATCCCTGTTTATATTATATTATATTATATAAAATAATATATTGTGCTAAAATAGAATGGAATTTCAAATGTTGAATGGAATAAATATAGAATTTATGGTCAACTGCAAAATGCTTAAATGCCTACCTATGTTAAACTTATACAATTTAATAAACATTAAAAATGTAAAAATTTGGTATTAAAAAAATGTCTTCCCTCATTATAAATAATAAATTACCATGTTTTAAAATATTCAAATGTAGCGGGCACATTATAATCATTATCATATCTGTTTTATCAGTACATTTACCTATCAGTATCATGACTAATCAGAGAACAGGACGTGAAAATAGTCACTTCCTTTTTTTTTTTTGAAAAAGGTAGACAAACATATGAGGAATCTTGTATTACATTTTCAAATCTTAAATTCAAAAAGAAAATTTTTTATGAATTTCTAACCCAAAATAATTCGGAAATTTTCGTCATTTTTACGTATTTTGTAAATATTTGAACTTTAGAAGCTTATATAAAAAAATTGTGAGTATGGATTTTTAATTTTTTTCATCTGCCTTTGAAAGAATATAATAGGAACTTTCTATTAAATTTTCAAGCTTTTTTAACCAACAAATAATATTTTATTGATATTTATAGAAAAAAAAATAATAAGAAAAATTGAAATTGAAAATGTCCGTAAACAGCTCAAAATAAATCAAAATATTTGGAAAATATTACGGTGTATAGAAAATGCTGATATAAACATTTATTCAAAATGTCATGTACCTAAGGTCATTTTTAAAAGAGTTGCACCAAAAACCAAAATCGATATTTTCGAAAACAGATTTTGTGTAAAAATTCTCGTTTTTCCTTAATTTTTCTTTTGTTTTTCACGGCGCTTTTGGAAACTGGAAAATTTTCACTTTCCCTATTAGAAAAGATACTGTTGAAGATAATCCAAGCACTTTTACTATCCTAAAAGATGATTACAGACACAAAATAAATAAAAATTAAAAATAAAAAATAAAAAAAAAACAAATCATTGTAAAATCATTACATTCATCGTTCCACTCAGAATCTAAAAGGGAGTGTTTTGAGTACGTACGGATAAAGTAAAACGTTTTTTACAGAGGGTAGGTACGATAAAAAACCGTCACGACACACGTTTCTATGACGACGTCGAACAATATTAACCAATATCAGTTATATGTATATAATTTACCATGAGTTATTTTTATCGTCAATACATTTATTATACAACGGACTATACCTAATGTTACTAATAGATCATTCGCCACTGCGATTCCAATATCGTTTGTATAATCGCCAATTTACGGGAACCGGTCCCCACCGGTCGACGCACACACATTGTATCAAACGCTAATGACGTCATGGTAACATTCTCGGTGTCGCACAAATTAACGGAATGACCCCCAGCCATAAGACATAATATTCATGTCAATATATCAAAGAAGGCAAGAAAAATAAGGTAGTCTCGTATAACAGGAAAGTACCATTTTGGTATATAGTTTTAGGTAACAGGATTGTGATGTTTCACAAAATAAGTGCGTGATAACGGAGGTAGTCTTGGGTGGTAGTCGCGATAAGCAGCTGTAGTCCCGCCCCTGATTAATATAATAAAATACTATAAATACGATGGATATTCATATTATAAATAGCCGCTGTGCGGGTATTACCGTCGATTTGGTAAAAACATTCTAAAAATAGAAATACCGAAACAGGGAATAATGTCTCGACGTAATTGAATGTTACAAGTTATAATTATATAATTATATATAAATAATTGAATTATTGTTTTTTACTCAGCTCGTAGTCATAAAAATATATTATTAATATGAATACATCGCAGTTTCGCGCTGACAATAATATCATTATGAAAAATGTTACATGAATAAAAAAACATTATTTTGAAGATTATAATCTCACAATTATCTTTGTGCGTTAGCGGCTGCACATGTAAATCCGCTATCTCGGGTAAAGGGGACCGAGCATGTTGACGAAGCCGACCGGTGGCACGGTTGTGAAAGCGTAAGCCATCGGTCGGAGTGGACCGCGTAGATTTAGGGTTGGTTGAAATAATTAAAGTCACTATACGGCGTTAGTGAGTATGAGGACTCGACTATCGAATTCAAGACTTCAACAACTCAAAACATATCAAATCCTAGTTATGTACATCATATTATAGATCATCTTAATATCTTACGACGATTTCAGTTCAAGAACGCAATGAAATATAGGTTAATTATTGACCATGAGAGAGCATTCTCAATATTATAATTTGCATTAGGTACGTTACATAGAGAAACAATATAAAAAACGCATCATTGCCAACAAAACAGTATTTTGAGTTGTTGCAGTCTTGAAATGGATACCTAGTCGAGGTAACCCGATGTGAAATATATAACGACGATCGTGTATAGTATAAGCGTGTGTACGACCTGATTATACGGCTGCTCCTTGGATTGAATACAGCGAACGTAGGTTGTTGTGCAGTCGCCTCGGAGCCGCGTCTCAATGGCTGATTAGTGTCGTGGTGGTCGGTGCCGCCCGCTGCAGACGCACCAACGCGTCGAACGGTCGGAAGAACAGGCTTTCGGTCGAATACTGGACGCACGTACGTGAAGGTTCGACCAAACGCGTTGTACGGATAGGCACGCTGGGCGCAGCCGTCAGATCCGACAAACAGCCAAGTAATCAGCACGATACAGCGTGTTCGCAATTTCGCATTGAGTAGGGCGGACACGAGCGAGCGGCAACGTGCGAGCGAACCGGTGATCACGTTGGCGGCAGCGGAACCGTCCAACAAACGAGCTCGTCGTCGACGCGCAAACGCGACACACAAACGACGAACAAAAAGCCGACTTACACGTGGTTTGGGTACTCGCACGGCCATCACACGGACTGACGAGTGACGGTAACCATGCGGGTGTACCGTCCAATAAGTAATAACTTCGATCGTGAATCGTGATCGCGGCCGCGGGAGCCGTCGGTACGGCGACGACTTGAAAGACTGCAGCACATCCCGTGGCAAAAGTCACGCTCCGGTGGCGCACGTTGTGCTCCGACGCGCAACGGTGCGGCGTGAAATTCGAACTCGAATCCAACAATCGTTGACATTTAAATTCACATTATTGAAATATGTAGTAATAGGTTGGCTATATTGCTACACAGGATTTATTTAATTTTAACTCTATTGAATCATTTTATAATCATATTATTAATTACTACGCACGAATCATGTATTAATATGTTTGATTACTATTAATATTATACTCAATTAATTATTTGCTATTTCATGTATCTATCAATCTCATTTTGTTTAAATTATATAATATCTGTTTTTTTTCTTTTTCTTTCTAAATTATTTTGTTATTATGTTACTATGTTTCGATTTAAAACTGTTGTTAGGCTTCTCCCGTCCGAACAAACAAATAAATAAATAATTTGATTGAATGTTATTTCAAAAAAAAAGAAACAGTGCGTTATAATTATGGTGACCAGATATAAAAAAAGAAAAAAACACTACATAATAATTAGAGCTCGGATTTATATGCATTTGCATGTTTTTACTAAGTGTATGCACGTCTAGGGGGTTCTACAACGTCCACGGTTCATCTCACACTGAATTTAAACACCAAATTTTATATTGCATATTGGTTCATAAATGCATATAATATGCATATTTAATGGTTTTTAATAGATTGCCTATTTTATTTAAGATATTAATATTTTAGTTATTTTAAAAGAGAAAAAAATCGTTGACAGGGTCTTTTACAAGAATATTCTTAAAAAATTGTCATTTTTGCAACACTGCATGAGATCGGAGCACGTATGGATAATATTATATTAACAACAATAATTCACAATAATTAACATAATTCACAACAATATTTTTTTTTTTTCAAGTTTTCTGTGTGTTGTAGACATTGTATTTTAAACAATTTAAAATATGAAAAAATGAAGATTATAAAATATTGCATTTTGGTTTTTAAAGTATTAAATGCTTAACTATTTAAATATTCTTTTGTTTATGATAGAATATCTAGTAGGAACTACTTTCCTTGGTGTAAAAATGTGTTTTTTTTAGAAAAAAAATAACATTTTACAATGTTTAACATATGGCATATAATTGCATATTAAGCCACTTTTTCCTATCATATTTTACACTTTTTAAATGCATATAAATCCGGGCTCCAATAATAATATAGGCTAATATATATTATGTGTATATAATAAATATATATCATTATAAATACCTAACAATATACCATCAATTTAAACTCATTTATTTATTTTTAAACATAAATATGCATCACAGATTTTTAATCTTACTAAGAGTGAAAAATAAAATATGTGTTTTTATATAACTAAACTCATGTGACTTTCATGAAAAACAAAACTTATAATAATAAATAGATTAATAAAAAAAAAATTAATAAAAAAACAACTTTAGAACTTTTAACATATTTTAACTCAAACATTTAACTTTTTTTTTGATAACAGAATTTTTTTAAATCCCTTAAATTTGAATTTAGGTAATTTTTTTCCATTTGGAATTATTAAATTATTAAAAATAAGTTCACTTAAGTGTACTTCGACCATTTATTTAGGACAGTAGGACATGTTACCAAAAAACAGTACTGTCCTTATAAAATAAGTACGTCTGGTCACCATAGTTATAATACATTCTAAACAGAAACCCTGAGTCGTCGAATACTCGAATGGCCATAATTTTTGGGGGAGGGGTGTCTGGGGACCGGTCCCTCTTCACCTCAGACATGTTTAAAATATAATATGAGTTTTTGAATATCGAACATAAAAATGATTAATTCTCCAGTGTCAACATTAAAATAAACTACTTCGTGGGAAGTAAGTACGGAAAACAGCATAAAAAAAAAATTGTAAAACAGAGTTACATACTTACATCTTTCTACATTGCGGCTCATATATACGCTTCCTCGCAGCAGCTGCATCCTGGTAACGGCCGATGAAATTCTATTTCACCGAACGGCTTAAGTATGCGGAACCCTGGTCAGCGGACTGTGCCTCTTGCATCTCCAGCCGATCTATTGTGCAAGCAAATAAATGCATACTTGACCTAATTAAAACATTGTAAGAACTTAGTAACATCGTTCTTGTCTGCGGCGCGTATGTAATGGCTACAAAGCAAATTAACGCGTGTCGGTTGAATAATGTTGGTTTTGAACGATTTTTTTCCAACGATTTTCCAATCGATTTTTAAGGGAGTAGAAATGTTAACTATCGAACGAAATCAACTTACAAACGCAGATAACTTTTATTCTAATAGCGCATTTAAAACCCTACAATAATATTATAACAAGATTGGCTATGTTTTCAACGTATTATAATGTTAATACCTATGTAAATTTAAAAATACTATTATTTGTATGTTTTGAATCGATTACATTCACAATTATATCCGGAACGTTCGGCATGGTTGTAATATACAATGTTATTGCATTTATAACCATTTTTAATCAAATATTTGATTATAAAATCAAAAATGGTTAAAAGGGAGCTAATTATAATCAAGTATACATGCTTGGGAATTTTGAATTTGTTAGCAAGGTGTTATACACCATAGACCTTATACTACTAGACGGAACATCCAGGCGGGATGCGGGTGGGTGGTGCGGTCTACGCTACAGTGATATATATATATTATATACAGTAATATACAGAGTATTGTATGCATCTAATGCGCATGTGCGGTGTACGGTGTACTACCTTGATCAGCGCCGTCACGCTTGGACACCGGAACTACTACCACGTACCGTCTATTAGTATAAGGTCTATGTTATACACCTTGTTTGTTAGCTTTTGTTAGCATGTTTTTGATGATAAGAAAAATTGATATTTGTGATAGGTTACGCCATAGACCATGTACTTCTTATAGTATAAGCTCTATGGGTTACACAGCTATTTTGTTTCTGATGATAGCAATCCTAGTCAATAATTACTCAATAATATGTAATCAGTGCCGCAATTAGAATTCTTGGGGCCCCGGACAAAGTCAATGTATGGGGCCCTGAAGTCTAGGTATATAATATTTTTTTATAAGTTACCTATACAAAAATTAATAGTTATAGTGATTTTTTTTTTAAAGCCTAAAAATATAATGTGATGTACCCAGTGACCATTAATAGATAAATATAAATATTATTATGGATAAATAGTGCCCCGTTCTTCGACAACAAAATATTAGATAACATAATAAATTCTAAAAATAAATATTTTTATTTAATATATTTTATTTGATTCAAACAATAGATTACAATGCATATACATTTATTTAAAATTTAAAATAGATGCGGGGCGCCGTCGGGGCCCCCTGAGGCAACGATTAGCGGCTCTCTACTAGGACATTGCCCCGGCTGCCCCTGCAGTTGTTGCGGCACTGATAATTACTCTGCTGCAGCAGAAGTAATTCGTAAATTAATAATGCTATAACCTAGAGAGCATAGATAGGCATAGATGTTTCAACCATGGAGTTTGGTCTCCTTATTCTAGTCTTGATTTTGTAAGTTGGACACACAGATATACCTGTGATTGACATTAGTTTTGTATATAATGATAGACATTATATAATAATACAATTTATTATTATGTCTATGGACTATTGGACTATGGTTTTACGTAAAATGATATTCGAGGAGAGGTGATAACGATAAGGTTGAACAGCTGTTCTGGTGGAACTTGTTAGCGCGCAGGTTTTTGATATGCACTTGGTGTTATAGGTACACTTCTCCATTTAAGATATATATTTGTATTACAAACTCTTCAATAATCAATTATGAAATATGATTCAAAAAATGGTAAAATTTTAAAATATTATCTTCATAATATGATCTTCAAACTACAAAATCACTAAATATTCCAAAATACCTATACACAATAAACGTTTATTTCTTTTTTCGTAGTGTCGTAAAAATAATTTCAATCTTACTTAGCAATAGTACGTCTAATAGTCTCCCCCCCCCCCTACAAATTAAATGTAACAGCTGCCAATCCTCACAGTCATAAATCATAATAAACCGACGACAACTATGATGGTAGACTATACAGACTGTCGCATTATTCGTTCAAAATGTCGGTTAAACGACCGATTGTTTTTAAGTAATAAAAGAACGATACAATTATTATATAATAGTTATTATTGGCTATTTGTGTGTATTGACGATATTGAACGAAAGTAACAAAAAAATCGCGCAAGTGTGGAACACTGGAACGTCGTAATGCCTATTTATTTTGTTTTGGTTTTGGCCACGGCTATAGATAGTATCTTTAATCGTGGTTTTGGCCGGTTATCGGTTATCTTTTCAATCGTGCCCACCTCCTTGGCAACTCGGGTGATAGTACGACGTTTACATTCCGCCGAGTCACCGCCGCCCCACTCCTAGATACACCACCACCCGACCAGTCCCCACCCGCCGACAAGAGTACATTACAGACCACAGGTCCGGCCGCCCGTCGGCCATCGTCACCGTCCATCGTAGTCGAATATAGTTGGCACTTGGCGGCTCGAACGGCGCAATAACACAGCGAATAGGTTATAACGCAATACTCCTTGTCCGTTTTACCACTTTTTTCCCATTCCCATCGCGTAGTTTCGTTCGGGTTCCAGATCTTTCTCGTCGTGTGCGCGTGCGTACGTGCGCGTGTTCTGGTGTTAGTGAGTTGTGTACCTTTATTGTGTGTTGACCAAATTGCATTCGACCGTTTCTCGCCGTGTCCGACGGGATTGCGTCTGAGCGTGTACAGAATAATATGCGCTGTACGTCGCGGGACGACGTCCGGTGGTTGTAGCTCGACGACGATTTTGGGCGAATACAGCTGACTCTATTGCGACGTGAGTATTACACGGCGTACCTGGCACAGCGGTTTAGAGTTGTAACATATAATGGCCACGGATAAAGATAAAAAGTAACAATGATCGATGAACGACAGAAACCGACAACGCGCGTGCACGTTGTGGCAGTCGGTCTTCGTTCGGTCGCCATTTCCCCTGTGTCGACGACGTCGTGACGTTACTACAACACCCAGGTCTTCGCCGACCGTAGGTATTTTCGTAACGAGCCCCCTCGGTAACGCGTGCCTGCTAGTCAATCAATTCCTGTCGTGTTATGGTGAACTGATCATCGTCATACATGCCAACATTGGGTACCTATAGTTCGATACCTCTCCGTAAACCCTACGAGTTCCGTTGACGTTAACCCCATCTTTTATACCTTCCGTCTTGCATCCACAACGCGATACAGATAGCCGATAGGTATCATATTGTGTTTCTAAGTTACCACGTTTCTCCCCATTTGAATCGCATCGTTTGTTTCCTTTAAGTACTCTTTCCAGATTTTACTCCATTTCAAATACCCATGATTGTTTCGACACATCTTAACATCTACTTAACAGTTTAATTATTCAATATTGCATAATATTATCATTTGCACCTACAGAATACTAATCAAATTGTTGGTATTTAAATGTCGTACTACTAGGTAGGTATATTATGTTATACTTATTAGTAATGGTCTATTACAGAGATATTAAAAGTTAGGTAATGGATACCTATGAATTTTCTTTTATTCCTTTAAGAAAACAGATTTTTTAAAAAAAAACGTCAACAAATTGACTCCATGGTATTAATATTAGGGAGTTAAACATTTTACTAAGGTACCTACATTATTACGTTATCTACTGTGAAGTACAAGTACCTATTATTTATATAAATATTTAATTACCTAACAATACTTTTCGGCTTTCATTTAAATTGTTATTGTTCACATTGATATCAAATTTAACCAGGACAAATTTCATCCAAAAATATTAATTACTACTTTAGGTAGGTACCTAAAATAATTTTATATTTAAACAAGAATTAATGGTGTAAACTAAATTAGAACTTCCAATAATGAAGAAAATTAAGTGTATCTAAACTTTACCTTTCAACAATAAACAGTT
>NC_042496.1:29430943-29466082 GCF_005508785.2 Acyrthosiphon pisum
AAATTGTTTTTATATTATTTTATTTAATTATTTCTGGTTGATTTAATATTTTTTATTTAATTTTGTATTAACAAGTATTTATGTATGTTCTATCGTTATACCTATTAAAAGTTATTTTAGGTTTAAGAATATTGACTAAAAAAATTGAAATTAAAATAAGGCTGACTACCTACCTATAAATTGTTTTTATATTTATTTTATTTTAATTATTTCTGGTTGATTTAATATGTTTTATTTGATTTTATATTAACAAGTATGTTATTTTGGTTTTGTTATTGTATTAAAAGTTTTTGAATACATACACTTATTTAAGTCAACATTCACATTTTTTTTAAAAACAATTATTAAGTCCCAAGTTAAATAATATCAAAGTTAACTTGAATTTTACATAGAAATATATGAGTGTCCCAAGTTACCCAAAAATCAAGGTAACTTGGGACAAGCATATTTTTTTAGAAAAAAACGGGAAGGGGGGAGGAATCAAAAAAAAAAAACATATGGGTCTCATAGTCTAAGTCAAGACCAGAATTTTTGTTCATTACCATTATTAATATATTTTGAAAACTTTTCAATCAGTATTCATCCGAAGTTCAAAAGTGTCCCAAGTAACCAGGTTTGACGGTATTACTTTTTCTTAGTGACGTAACGCTATGGTGACCAGATATTAAAAAAGAAAAAACGGTACATAATAATATAGGCTAATATGTATATATTATGTGTATATATATATCAATATACATACCTAACAATATAACATCAATTTAAACTGATTTATTTATTTTTAAACATAAATATGCATCACAGATTTTTAATCTTATTAAGAGTGAAAAATAAAATATATGTTTTTATATAACTAAACTCATATGACTTTCATGAAAAACAAAACTTAAAATAATAAATACTTAATAAAAAAACAACTTTAGAACTTTTAACATATATTAACTCAAACATTTAACTTAATAGGAAACAAAATTTAATACCTACATTTACAAGGAACTAAATTAAGAAAAGAACAAATATTGAAATATCACTTTTAAATATTTTTGAGATCCATGAATTTCTTTTAGTATTTTTTGATCCATTTTCAACATATTAAACATTTCATGACACGATTCATCAAAGTTAATATAAACCTGCATAATTGATTTTAATGAAGATATTTCTAGTTGTGATTTTTCAGAAGTCCAATATTTATTGATATGTGAAAAGAGCCATTCAATTGGTGCACTGGAAGACATAAAATAATATCAACGAGATTACAATATTAACACTATATCGTCTATATCACAGTATTAAAACTTTTTTTTTGATAACAGAATTTTTTTAAATCCCTTAAATTTGAATTTAGGTAATTTTTTTCCATTTGGAATTATTAAATTATTAAAAATAAGTACATTTTAAGTGTACTTCGACCATTTATTTAGGACAGTAGGACATGTTACCAAAAAACAGTACTGTCCTTATAAAATAAAGTACGTCTGGTCACCATAGTTATAATACATTCTAAACAGAAACCCTGAGTCGTCGAATACTCGAATGGCCATAATTTTTGGGGGAGGGGTGTCTGGGGACCGGTCCCTCTTCACCTCAGACATGTTTAAAATATAGGTAATATGAGTTTTTGAATATCGAACATAAAAATGATTAATTTCTCCAGTGTCAACATTAAAATAAACTACTTCGTGGGAAGTAAGTACGGAAAACAGCATAAAAAAAAAAAATTGTAAAACAGAGTTACATACTTACATCTTTCTACATTGCGGCTCATATATACGCTTCCTCGCAGCAGCTGCATCCTGGTAACGGCCGATGAAATTCTATTTCACCGAACGGCTTAAGTATGCGGAACCCTGGTCAGCGGACTGTGCCTCTCGCATCTCCCGCCGATCTATTGTGCAAGCAAATAAATGCATACTTGACCTAATTAAAACATTGTAAGAACTTAGTAACATCGTTCTTGTCTGCGGCGCGTATGTAATGGCTACAAAGCAAATTAACGCGTGTCGGTTGAATAATGATGGTTTTGAACGATTTTTTTCCAACGATTTTCCAATCGATTTTTAAGGGAGTAGAAATGTTAACTATCGAAAGAAATCAACTTATAAACACAGATAACTTTTATTCTAATAGCGCATTTAAAACCCTACAATAATATTATAACAAGATTGGCTATGTTTTCAACGTATTATAATGTTAATACCTATGTAAATTTAAAAATACTATTATTTGTATGTTTTGAATCGATTACATTCACAATTATATCCGGAACGTTTGGCATGGTTGTAATATACAATGTTATTGCATTTATAACCATTTTTAATCAAATATTTGATTATAAAATCAAAAATGGTTAAAAGGGAGCTAATTATAATCAAGTATACATGCTTGGGAATTTTGAATTTGTTAGCAAGGTGTTATACACCTTGTTTGTTAGCTTTTGTTAGCATGTTTTTGATGATAAGAAAAATTGATATTTGTGATAGGTTACGCCATAGACCATGTACTTCTTATAGTATAAGCTCTATGGGTTACACAGCTATTTTGTTTCTGATGATAGCAATCCTAGTCAATAATTACTCAATAATATTATGTAATCAGTGCCGCAATTAGAATTCTTGGGGCCCCGGACAAAGTCAATGTATGGGGCCCTGAAGTCTAGGTATATAATATTTTTTTATAAGTTACCTATACAAAAATTAATAGTTATAGTGATTTTTTTTTAAAGCCTAAAAATATAATGTGAAGTACCCAGTGACCATTAATAGATAAATATAAATA
Source organism: Acyrthosiphon pisum (assembly GCF_005508785.2). Lineage (NCBI taxonomy): Eukaryota > Metazoa > Arthropoda > Insecta > Hemiptera > Aphididae > Acyrthosiphon > Acyrthosiphon pisum. The sequence continues at coordinate 29,433,722 of NC_042496.1, forward strand.
TTATTATGGATAAATAGTGCCCCGTTCTTCGACAACAAAATATTAGATAACATAATAAATTCTAAAAATAAATATTTTTATTTAATATATTTTATTTGATTCAAACAATAGATTACAATGCATATACATTTATTTAAAATTTAAAATAGATGCGGGGCGCCGTCGGGGCCCCCTGAGGCAACGATTAGCGGCTCTCTACTGGGACATTGCCCCGGCTGCCCCTGCAGTTGTTGCGGCACTGATAATTACTCTGCTGCAGCAGAAGTAATTCGTAAATTAATAATGCTATAACCTAGAGAGCATAGATAGGCATAGATGTTTCAACCATGGAGTTTGGTCTCCTTATTCTAGTCTTGAATTTGTAAGTTGGACACACAGATATACCTGTGATTGACATTAGTTTTGTATATTATAATGATAGACATTATATTATAATACAATTTATTATTATGTCTATGGACTATTGGACTATGGTTTTACGTAAAATGATATTCGAGGAGAGGTGATAACGATAAGGTTGAACAGCTGTTCTGGTGGAACTTGTTAGCGCGCAGGTTTTTGATATGCACTTGGTGTTATAGGTACACTTCTCCATTAAAGATATATTTTTGTATTACAAACTCTTCAATAATCAATTATGAAATATGATTCAAAAAATGGTAAAATTTTAAAATATTATCTTCATAATATGATCTTCAAACTACAAAATCACCAAATATTCCAAAATACCTATACACAATAAACGTTTATTTCTTTTTTCGTAGTGTCGTAAAAATAATTTCAATCTTACTTAGCAATACGTCTAATAGTCTCCCCCCCTCTACAAATTAAATGTAACAGCTGCCAATCCTCACAGTCATAATAAACCGACGACAACAACTATGATGGTAGACTATACAGACTGTCGCATTATTCGTTCAAAATGTCGGTTAAACGACCGATTGTTTTTAAGTAATAAAAGAACGATACAATTATTATATAATAGTTATTATTGGCTATTTGTGTGTATTGACGATATTGAACGAAAGTAACAAAAAAATCGCGCAAGTGTGGAACACTGGAACGTCGTAATGCCTATTTATTTTGTTTTGGTTTTGGCCGGTTATCGGTTATCTTTTCAATCGTGCCCACCTCCTTGGCAACTCGGGTGATAGTACGACGTTTACATTCCGCCGAGTCACCGCCGCCCCACTCCTAGATACACCACCACCCGACCAGTCCCCACCCGCCGACAAGAGTACATTACAGACCACAGGTCCGGCCGCCCGTCGGCCATCGTCACCGTCCATCGTAGTCGAATATAGTTGGCACTTGGCGGCTCGAACGGCGCAATAACACAGCGAATAGGTTATAACGCAATACTCCTTGTCCGTTTTACCACTTTTTTCCCATTCCCATCGCGTAGTTTCGTTCGGGTTCCAGATCTTTCTCGTCGTGTGCGCGTGCGTACGTGCGCCTGTTCTGGTGTTAGTGAGTTGTGTACCTTTATTGTGTGTTGACCAAATTGCATTCGACCGTTTCTCGCCGTGTCCGACGGGATTGCGTCTGAGCGTGTACAGAATAATATGCGCTGTACGTCGCGGGACGACGTCCGGTGGTTGTAGCTCGACGACGATTTTGGGCGAATACAGCTGACTCTATTGCGACGTGAGTATTACACGGCGTACCTGGCACAGCGGTTTAGAGTTGTAATATATAATGGCCACGGATAAAGATAAAAAGTAACAATGATCGATGAACGACAGAAACCGACAACGCGCGTGCACGTTGTGGCAGTCGGTCTTCGTTCGGTCGCCATTTCCCCTGTGTCGACGTTGTGACGTTACTACAACACCCAGGTCTTCGCCGACCGTAGGTATTTTCGTAACGAGCCCCCTCGGTAACGCGTGCCTGCTCGTCAATCAATTCCTGTCGTGTTATGGTGAACCGATCATCGTCATATATGCCAACATTGGGTACCTATAGTTCGATACCTCTCCGTAAACCCTACGAGTTCCGTTGACGTTAACCCCATCTTTTATACCTTCCTTCTTGCATCCACAACGCGATACAGATAGCCGATAGGTATCATATTGTGTTTCTAAGTTACCACGTTTCTCCCCATTTGAATCGCATCGTTTGTTTCCTTTAAGTACTCTTTCCAGATTTTACTCCATTTCAAATACCCATGATTGTTTCGACACATCTTAACATCTACTTAACAGTTTAATTATTCAATATTGCATAATATTATCATTTGCACCTACAGAATACTAATCAAATTGTTGGTATTTAAATGTCGTACTACTAGCTAGGTATATTATGTTATACTTATTAGTAATGGTCTATTACAGAGATATTAAAAGTTAGGTAATGGATACCTATGAATTTTCTTTTATTCCTTTAAGAAAACAGATTTTTTAAAAAAAAACGTCAACAAATTGACTCCATGGTATTAATATTAGGGAGTTAAACATTTTACTAAGGTACCTACATTATTACGTTATCTACTGTGAAGTACAAGTACCTATTATTTATATAAATATTTAATTACCTAACAATACTTTTCGGCTTTCATTTAAATTGTTATTGTTCACATTGATATCAAATTTAACCAGGACAAATTTCATCCAAAAATATTAATTACTACTTTAGGTAGGTACCTAAAATAATTTTATATTTAAACAAGAATTAATGGTGTAAACTAAATTAGAGCTTCCAATAATGAAGAAAATTAAGTGTATCTAAACTTTACCTTTCAACAATAAACAGTTACCTATATACTTTTAAATTTAATCTTGTCATTTAGGTTCAAATATGTATATTAAAAAAAAAAGTTTTTTCCCATAAATCCAATACATTTTAGTATCTAACTTTTGTAATCAATATTCAAGGCAATTGTTAATTAATTAGATAATCTAAAATTTTTGTAAGTAGATACCTGTTGTAACATGAATGGTATAGGCACATATTGTGATGGACATTGTATAGATAAGGTTTATAGAACATATTATAATATTAACTGTAATATTTTATTTATAATAGGTAGGTATATTTAGAAATCGTTCTGGATTTTATGGAGGTTATTAAGGGCACCTGCCTCGACCACCACAAAGTTGAATCTTGCCCTGTGTAAAAAAGTAGTTTAAAATGTATATGTGCATACGAATCTATCTAAAATACAAAAAATTATACCTAATTTAAATAATCAACCCCGCGTAATACTATCTATAATGAAAACATATGTGAGTATTAATATTTATTTTATTCAATTGTTGATTTTTTGATAGTTATAATATGTACTTTGTTTTTTTAGTAAATTCAAAGTTGGTACATTTACAGTAAAATTGTTATCATCTGAGTGTTTGGTATTGATTTTTTTTTTAAGGTCAAGGTATGATAATATCATGAAAACATAAGTAACTGATTACCTAAGTCATTATTATTTTAACAATGATCACAAGTTTTATTTTTGGGACATATACCTATTGTTTTAAACTTCCTACATAAGTGCCTATTTATAATACATTTTTTTGTTTTATTAAAAATAGGTTAAGTTATCTGAATGTAAACAATTTAAATCTCATCAATTATACCACAATTATATGCCTAACTTATATTTTTATTATTAACTGTAGGTATACTGTTTCAATGATCATCATAAATAATGTTTGTATACTTCATACTTTTTTCTTTAATATTAATTTTAATAAAAAAAATTTATACCTACACTTTTAAATCTAAATTTAAAGTAATTTATTAAGTACCTATTTACTTATCTTTTATTAATTAACTTGTTATCTAAATAATAATAGTATTTCATGTCCAAAAGTCTAGTTTATATTATTGTCTACTATACTATTGGATTTAAGTTATATTTTAAGTAGATATATAGGTATATAATTATATTTATAATATGTAAGCAATCATAATATTGTTGTTTTTAAAAATTTAAGCAAAAAAACCTTTTGTACCATTAGGTACCAACGTTATAATATTTATATAATCATAATTTTGCGACTTAATTCAATTTTTTTTTATTAAAGAACAAAAAAACTGATAGTATGCAATAAAACTTTTTTAGAATTAAATGAATTACTCAAAATAATATCATTTAGTTATTTTTGATTACTTGCCATGACCTTGATATAAAAGTATATAAATTTACTATGAACCCAGATTTCTGCCAAATAGTTGTAACTATATTACATTATACTTTGTTTTTATTTTAATATGAAATGTGTTGCTCTTGTTTATATTTTATTCATTAAATATATTCTTGAAATTATTTTAGAGTTCATTGTACGATTGTTCATAAAAGATGGCTGATGTTGATCCAGAAACTCTTCTGGAGTGGCTTAACATGGGCCAGGGTGATGAAAGAGATATGCAACTCATAGCACTAGAACAGTTATGCATGTTACTATTGATGTCTGATAACGTTGACAGATGTTTTGAAGTGTAATACATTAGTTTATTTCTTTTAATTTAATATTAAGTTTTAAATTATTAATTAATAAAACTTTATTTTTTAGATGTCCACCCCGCTCATTTTTGCCAGCACTTTGTCGAATATTTCTTGATGAAAGTGCTCCCGATAGTGTACTTGAAGTTACTGCTAGAGCAATCACTTATTATTTAGATGTATCTGCTGAATGCACTAGACGTATTGTGGCAATTGATGGTGCATTAAAAGCAATTTGCAATCGATTAGTAATTACAGATATATTTTCAAGAACAAATAAAGATTTAGCTGAACAGTGTTGCAAAGTATGTTAATTTTTTACTGCAGAGAATTTCAAAATTTCAAATAAGTAATCCACTTTTATTGTTTTTGATAATCTAGGTATTGGAACTAATATGCACTCGTGAAGCAGGTGCTGTTTTTGAGGCTGGTGGCCTAAGTTCTGTATTATTGTTCATTAGTGATGTCGGATCTTGTGTGCACAAAGATACTCTACATTCTGCTATGACTGTAGTTTCTAGATTATGTACTAAAATGGAACCAAATGAAGCATCATTACCGACTTGTGTTGAGTCCTTATCTACAATGCTTAAACATGACGACTCGCATGTTTCTGATGGAGCTTTGAGATGCTTTGCTTCATTATCTGATAGATTTACACGTCGTGGAATTGACCCAGCTCCTTTAGCACAACATGGACTTCTAAATGAATTGATACTTCGATTGTCTTCGGCAGCTGGACCTACAGTAACAAATATAGGAACACCTGGTACATAATTTTTAAATTAATTCGAAAATATTTAGTTATAATAATTTCTCTATTATTTTTTTCTGATAATTATAAAGTTAAAATATAACAATAAATTATTTATATTTACCATTTTCAGGTCTAAATACAAATACTTCAACTACAGAGGTTAAATCGTCTCAGTCCATATCCACAGTTATAAGCTTATTAACTACTCTTTGTCGTGGATCTAAGTCTGTGTCTCATGTATGTCTTTTGAATACATTTTATGTTATACAATTTGCTTTTAAAGACTATTTGTAATAATTAAGTTACTTCTAGACAGTAATAAAACTGCATATTGTCTAAATAATACATTTCTTTTAGGATTTATTTAGATCTAACTTAGCTGATGCAATTGAAAAAGCTCTGAAAGGCGACGAAAGGTATTTATTCAAATTTTATATTTTTATTCCCAATAATATTTTTCAATTTGTAATTTATTTATTGTTATAAATAATTTATACTAATTTATATTTTAGATGTTGTTTGGACACTATGCGTTTAGTTGATTTATTACTAGTGTTACTTCTTGAAGGACGTGATGCAGTATCATGGAGTACAGTAGCATGTACAAGTAATAATCCTTTATTACCAAAACTTCGACGTTTAGATTCTACTGCTGAAAAATCTCAACGCCATTTAATTGACTGTATTAGAAGTAAAGACACGGAAGCATTGATGGAAGCTGTAAATTCTGGTGGTATGTAGAATTGAATCTACAGTTGATTTTATATTGTAATAAATAATATAATTTTGGTAATTATCTTAGCAATTGACGTAAATTTTGTGGATGAAGTTGGTCAGACTTTACTTAACTGGGCTTCTGCATTTGGTACTCAAGAAATGGTAGAATATTTGTGTTCTAAAGGGGCTGATGTCAATAAAGGTCTCAGGTCATCATCATTGCATTATGCCGCTTGTTTTGGAAGGCCATCCATAGCTAAAATTCTACTAAAAAACAGTGCTAATCCAGAACTTCGAGATGAAGAAGGCAAAACACCATTGGATAAGGCACGGGAAAGAATGGACGAAGGACATCGTGAAGTGGCTACAATATTGGAATCCCCTGGTTAGATGTTTAATAATACACTTTCAATAATTTTATCTGCGTTAACACTAAAAATAATTTTGTAGAATGGTTGATGTCTTCCAAAAATGAAATTGTCCAGTCAAATGAATCTAAAGAACCAAAAGGAGATCCTGAGATGGCTGCGATTTATCTTAAACGCTTAATGCCTGTTTTTTGTCATACTTTTCAATCAACTATGCTTCCATCAATTAGGTAATTTTTGTAATAATTTTTAAAAATATTTGTCCAATTTTAATATATTTGATTTAAAAACCAATTTTTAGGAGAACATCTCTTTCTTTAATAAAAAAAATGGTTCATTACATTAAACCAGATTGGCTTGAGGATATATGTAGACCTGATTGTCCAAATAATCTTGCTCCTTTGTTGGTTGAAGTACTTGCTACTGTTCTTGATAATGAGGTAATATTTTTAAAATTGATTTTATTATGATGTACTATATTTTTTATTTATTTTGCAATACAGGTATTTGTGTTTTATGGATATATTTTACATTCCTTCTCATTAGTTTTTTTTTTTTTAAATTCTGAACTATTTTATTATTTAGGAAATTAAAATGCTTTTATTTCGCCAAATTAAATTTATTCCAGGATAAGACTTGGCTGTTTTACTGTGATATGAGTGGTGAGAGCCAGAAATATTTGCCTCGAAAACTCTACAAGATGTTAATTGTTAAAAAAAATTATAAATCTTTGATGGTAAAATAACGTAATTGTTTTGCACGCCTCTTAGACAATTTTATTTTAGGACTGCATAATATAATACATTTAATTGAATGATTGATTTTTCATAATAATATACTTATTAAATCTCGGGTTAAATCTTAAAATTGGTTATTTTACATACAAAGTTTTAAATTTATGTTTATGAGTTATATGTATAGGGAAGTCCTTCTGACTGAGGAAGAACAAATATGTAAGTGCCCCCCTTCCCTGATACTATCTATTTGTAATATGATTAAAGTTAGTAATTCTCAATTTCTGAAGAAAAAAAATTTTAATTTCAAAACTTTCACAACAGTTATGCTGTACTTAGTTTGATTATATTCCCAATAGAACAAAGTGCATACTTGTTTCAGGAAATCGATGCAACTATAGATTTTTTTTTTTATTTAGAAAAATGAATATAATCTGTTAAATCAAATGCGATTATACATAGTATAGACGTCTCCTCACTGGTCGTGATTATGTGTTATGCTAAATTTTAGTTTAGTTATTGATAATAGATAGTGTTAATAGTCGTAATGAAAATAATAATTCAATTCAGTCAATACTAGTGCTCATTTAACGGCAGTATCTGGATCAATTTTAACAGCTAGTGATAATCTAGCGAACATATCCATAACTATACTCCGGCCCACGAGAGTCCATATGTCAGAACGTGTCCGTCACTGCGCATCGGCACGTTGCCGAATAGTGGGAATGGCATCATGGTGGGAGAAAACAGACGTCACGTATTACTATATGAATACGCGGTTTACGTATGGACTCTCGTGGGCCGGAGTATAGTAGACTTCTAGCACTCATCTAGTGTTTCTATCCAGAATTAACGCTGTGACTACAGCGATGCGTAATGGCCATGTCCATTGTATCGTATCGTGAAATGCCATCAGTGAGACATCTATTCTATGTATAATCAATGGTAATACACAGTATAATCCACTTAATTGGAACACGTGGCAGTGCTATTTATTAACATTATCCGACTGTCCCGGTTAACCGAACACATTTATTCGGGACTGCTAATTTGTCCCCTTTATGCATTTTCCATTTGTCTCAACAGATTCTAATATATATATAAAAAAAAGTTATAAAACACCACTTCAACTGTGATAATTGCAACTAGATAAAATTATTTTTTTATTTTTAATTAATGAAGGAGCATTTATGTACCTAATACCTAATAGTATTATAGTATTAATATAATATGATCTATTAAGGGAATTTGATACCGATTGTGATTTTAAGGATTTCATTATCAGCTATTTTCTAAGTGAGTGTGTGCTAGTAAGTGATAATTATACTCTATTCAGAATGAGATCGTACCTCGGAGTGACAAGTTTTTGTCCCTGACTGTCAGATGCGTTCTCCAGTAACTTAAACCTTGGAATAAAGTCATTCTTGTGCACAGAAGTAGGCCCGGCCACTAAGATATAATCTCATTCTGAATAGAGTAGGTATTGTATGTATATAACTATATAGTTAAAAAGAATTGACTGAGCACTCTCAAACATGTACATACATTTCAATCTAGCGTTAAATTGGTATTAATTATTTTTGCTAAAAGTATAAATATTTTGCCAATTGTTTTAATTAATGTAGTTTATATTTTTGAAAAATGTTAATTTGTCTATTAAGTTGAAATTAACTTTTTTACATTTTTAAATTCTTAATATTCTGAAAGTTTTAAGAACATTTTAATTTCAAAATACTGTAATTGGTATAATTCTATTTTGGCAGAAAACATACCCGAGATCGAATCTCCTTAATAGATATAGTTGCAAGTGTATTTAACAATGCATTAATCCTTCCATTTTTATCTTAAATAATATAATGTGTTCAATATATTTTAATGTCAATTTGTTTTGATAAAGCATATTTAAAAACTTGATACTGTTTAATTTAGGAGGATGATGATGGACATGTCATCGCTTTACAAACCATTTATGATCTTTTGAATAAATGTCAAGATACATTTCTTGACCATTTTGCACGTTTGGGAGTTTTTTGTAAAGTACAACAACTTATTGGACCTGATAATAATCCAGAAAATGACAATGTTCTGCAAATTGATTCAAAAAATGTAGGTTTCTAATTTGATGTATTAATAATTATTTTTTTATTGTTTTGATTGAAAAATCAAAATATAGTGATTAAATTAGTTCCTATGTAAACAAATTGCTCTCTAATGCTATACACATAATGAGTCTTGTGTTTATTGAATAATCAGGTTCCAACTGAAGATGCTAAAGAAATATTGTCAGGTCATGCATATCATTGGAAAGATTGGTTTTTCTGTCGTGGTCGAGATTGTCTGTATGCTTGGAATGATTATGTTGTGTTGGAGTTGTCGAATGGTAGTAATGGTTGGTTTAGATTTATGATCAACGATAAATTGTCTACAATGTACTCCAGTGGAAGCCCCGAAGGACAACCTGATACAAGTAAATTTATACATACAAATTATTTTCTTTTACACTTTCCAATATGGCAATATGTGTATATTTTATATTTGACTTAAATTTGATACAGATAAAATTAGAGTTTCTGATCAACCATCTTCCGATGGTAAATATGCAATTTAATTAATAACTATTATTATTAATTTAATTTAATGAACTTGTTATTCGTAATATTAAAATGTTTTAATTGATTTAAGTTACTAGTTCTAATTTAATAAAATATATTTATTGTTAAAATCTCAGAATTTTCTGTTACTATCAGCCTAAATACCCTACCTTTTCTAAGACTCAATTTTTATTTTTCTATTGTAAAGTTAATTATCGTATATATAATTGCCCATTAAAATATCAAATTATTTCATATACTCCAAGAGATTTTAAATAATATTTTCTGTAACAATTTGGACATTGATGGCTTGTGCTTATTTTAAAACTTAAAACCACTATCATATATAATTCTCTCAGCCGTTTTTTACATCTGTTTTGTGTTCTTATTAATACATTGTGATGTCATTTGTATAACTTATAAATTCTGCACTTAAGTAATTACTCAATATCAAGAACGTTCTGATTTTAAATTGTAATAATAGATATTAACTTGTATTGTAACATACTCTTTGTTTTGATTACATGGCAATAATCAAAGCTTTATGTTATGTTTATGATTAGATTAATAGTGCATTTTTATTATTTTTAGAAAACAAAACTGAGTTTATTGAAAAATATTTAAAAGCTAAAGTGTTTGTTAAACTGAACACAGTTAGCCAACCAATTTTAAGTACTCCTGGCTTAAATAGAATAGCGGTCGGTAACTGGATTCTCATTTCAAAGAAAGATAGTGAACTTAGCATACAAAACTCTGATGGCTTACAGGTAAATACATTTTTGGGTTAAGTATTTATTTAAGAATTATTTTAGTACAATATTTGTTTAATTTTACAGCAAATTACAACATTAATATTTGGAACCAATGGATTTTCCTTCCAATCTAATCGTGGCAATCAACATATGTTTACTGCTTTGATACCACTTAAAAGTGACTTTACCTCTGGTTGGGAAACAGTTAAAAAGGCAAATATAGTAGCAGCAACAGCCGAAAGTGTTGGACAAAAGGTTAGTTACTTACAGCTTCTTGATTTTTATTTATTTAAACAATTTTTCAATTAATGTTTAGATTCGTAAACAAGCACAAGAAATATTTGATACATTTTTCAAAGCGGCCCAGGCTCAGCCAAGGGGTGTTGTTGCAAGATTAAGGAAAATTGTTAAAGCCATTGAATTAGCTATTCATAATCAAGTATATATATTTATTGTTTAAAATATGACAATCTTGAATCTATATAAATAATTGCAATTACATAAGTAATAATTTTGTATGCTTAGTGCTATATATATTGTTTTAATAAAAAATAGTAACACGATTCTCTCTTCTTTCTCATGTTTAATTAATAACATGTTTTAATAATTTATCAGTCTTCTGTGGTCAAAGACAGCTCCAATAGAGATTTTTGGGCATCAGCTCTTTGCAAGGCAGTATTGGACTTGAAAAAATTATTAATGGAGGATGAAGGCAGTGTTTCCGCATACGAAATATATAGCAGTGGTTTAGTTGAAGTTCTATTGAAACTTTTAACTATCAGTAGTCATGAACAAGGCGATGAAGGTGTAGAACTGCAGAAACTTAGGATTGACATTTTTGTTAAATGTTTCAAAGTAAATAAATAATTTATTTATAATATGTAATTTGATCTAATTTATTTTTAATTGTTGATTAGGAAAAGAAAAATGAAAAAGGATTAGAGACTTGTGCTTCTGTTTTAGTGCAAAAGCTAATATCTGTTTTAGAATCTATTGAAAGATTACCTGTCTACTTGTATGAATCACCTGGTGCTTTTCATGGATTACAAGTATATTAGTTGATTACTAATCTGTGTAAAATGTTATTTTGATGTTAAAACATTTTTTTTTTTTTTTAGATATTGTCAAGACGTGTCAGATTTCGTTTGGAAAAAGCTGTAAAAGAAACCACTCTTGTCGACCGTACAGGTAGAGGCTTAAGAATGGAGCCTCTAACCACTATACATCAACTTGAAAAACATTTATTAAAAATGGTTGCAAAACAGTGGTATGATCATGAACGCATCACATATAATTATGTTAAAAAACTCAAAGATAAAAATAATACACCCATGAAATTCAAACATTATTATGATTTTGATAAAAATGGTGTCTTATATTGGATCGGAACAAACGGAAAAACTACTGTAGATTGGGTTAACCCAGGTCAATACGGATTAATGCTAGTTCAGTCTTCGGATGGTCGTAATTTACCATATGGTCAAGTAGAAGATATTTTAAGTAGAGATTCTGTTGCGATTAACTGTCATACTAATGATGATTGCAAGGCATGGTTTTCTATTGACTTAGGATTATTTATAATTCCAACTGATTATACACTTAGGCATGCCAGAGGTTATGGCCGTTCTGCTCTACGAAATTGGTTATTCCAAGTAAGAAAATCATTATATAATTTATATTAGTATTTTTTTATTATTACATATCAACATTTTAAACAGATGTCTAAAGATGGTACCAATTGGACTACATTATACACACACATTGATGATACAGCATTAAATGAACCAGGAAATACTGCTACTTGGTCCATAGAAATAAATGATAAGGAAGAAACTCAGGGTTGGCGCCATATTAGAATACAACAGAATGGTAAAAATGCATCAGGGCAAACACATTATCTCTCATTATCTGGTTTTGAGATTTATGGAAGTGTTACTGGTGTATGTGAAGACTTGGGTAAGTAAATATTTCATAGTATTTTTATCCATAAAATAAAATAAAATTATGTACTCTAGGTAAAGCAGCTAAAGAAGCAGAAGCTAGTCTAAAACGCCAAAGACGTATGTTCAAGGCTCAAATGTATAAGCAAATGGTGACTGGTGCTCGAGTTATGCGTGGTATTGATTGGAAATGGAGAGATCAAGATGGAAATCCTCCTTGTGTAGGGACAGTTACTGGAGAATTGCATAATGGTAAATACAGTAACAGTTAATTTATTATAATTATATGAATTTTAAGTCTTAAATTTAAGACTTTAATATTGGGGTCAGGTTGGATAGATGTTGTGTGGGATCATGGAGTTACAAACTCATACCGAATGGGTGCTGAAGGAAAGTATGATCTACGGCTAGTCAATGAACCCCAAACTACATCTGCCTGTATGTGATAAATATGATAGTTGTGTATAACCTCAAAAATGTTGCCAGTTTTGTGTTTTATTTTTAGCATGCAGAACCCTTTGTATAAATGTATAGTTGAAATTTATCCTCTAGAATTTAGATTACCCGTAAGCATTTATACTCAATTTAAAATATGATTATAGCTTGCACCATAGCATAACCAGTGCTCGAATTAGAAAAAAAATACTGAAAAGAAGATAAAAATAATTGAACACTTGTAATTCACAATAAGTGTGCTAAAATAATTTAATATGCTTTAATATTATGAAAATAGAATGAGTGGTACACCTTTCCAAATCAAGCACTATTAAGGCTAAATTTTTTAACATATTTATATTTATATATATTTTTGATAGAAAACCGTTGTGTTAACCGCATGTTATTATTTGCAACCATTAAGAATAATCAAAAAAAAATCTGGTTATTAATTATATATTTTTTATTTTTATAGCTTCAAAAATGTTCAAAAACATTCCAAATTCAACCTTATCTAGCATCATGACAAGAATGTCTAGTTCTACTCCTATTTTACCTGAAGCATCTAATGATAATAACACTGTTGCTTCTGTAACCAGTACAGATCAAATATCTTCTGCAGAGAACTTGGCAGTAAAGGTATGCTCTTGGAACCCATTATTATTTATAAGTTAATTAATTATTATTTTGTGAAATCTATTTATATATTAAATTATATAAAATGTATTATAGCAAGCTGCTCAACAATTCACTGATAGCATAATGTCAGTTATGAGAATGGAACCCTCTGCAGTTACCCCAGTAACTACAAATTCATTAGATAATTCACTTCGAATAGTAGTCCACCCAACTCCTTCTGTTGATCTCGCCACAATTGTCGAATCTACATCAAATGGTTAGCAAAATAATATAGAAATCACTTATATAATGTTAATATATTATTTTTACCCTATTATTTTTTTTTTCAGATGAAACTCAACAAAATATTGAAAATAATAAGAAAAACAGTAATTGCTATGACGAAGAATTTTTACCAGCTTTGGGAAGAGTGAAACCAACATACAGACGTAGTTCTGTTACTAGTTTAGTTCACACATTGCAATCCATTCAAATTGATACACCTCCTAACAATAAAGTAAGTCATTAATTTATTTATTTTTTTTAATGTTCTGTATAAAATGTCTTAATTTTTTTAACTAAAAAAATTATGTTCAATGTTTAATCTATGTTCTAGGTAAATTCAAAAGATAAGCCAATAATAATTATGCATCATAATACATCAGATGCTTCCAATGCCCAGACCCAAGATCTATCTAATGATACTTTAATAAACAATGCAAATAATTCAGCTTTTAATACAGAAATATGTAGTCCAAACAATTTAGGTATTGCTATTTAAAAATTCTTAAAACTATTAATGTTCAGATGAACTGTTTTAAAATTTTAACCTGGTAACTGTTTGTTAGATTTAGTAAAAGAAAATAAAAAGGAAGAGAACCGAAATAATTCTTCAAATCACATGAGTGTCAGTGTACCAAATTTAGCATCTAATGCACCACCTAGATCACAAGGAGATATTCCATTACAAAAGCCGTTAGCTGAAACATATGCTCCATATCAAAAGTATAGGAATTTTGATCGAAACAACAGTCATAACAATCAAAGTCAAGTCTCTAACCATTTGCCTCAACGAGTACCTACTTCAGTATCTAGTCTTGTTCGTTTGGCTCTATCTTCTAATTTTCCTAGTAAGTAATTATAACAATATTTTTTATATTGAAATAATAATTCACTGAACCTTATTTACATCTATTACGGTGTATAAATGACTAACTAGCTTTTCCTTATTTAGGAAACTACAAAAAAAAAGTAATCTAAAAATCATCTCTTCAAAGTACCTACAAATTCTAATATTAAATTAATAAGCTAATAGGCTACTTAAAAATTTAAAAATATTTAAAATGATTCGTTATGTTTGATTAAAAAATAAGTATCATGCCAATATTATTTCATTTAAGGTGTGCAAGCTAAAAAATAGAAGTTTACTCTATTAATATAATGTAGCAATAGTTATATCCATTATTCATAATTTGTTTATTTTATTTTTATATTTCAATATTATAAATTACTAGGATATTAAATATTCAAATTAATGTTTTAGGTGGTTTACTTCAAACGGCACAAAGTTATCCTAGCTTATCTGCTAATAATACTACTAATAATTCATGTTCTATAACTACCATTGCAAATAGAACCTTTTGTGTTGGTGAAGCTCTAACTATGAGCTTAGCATCTACATCAAGCGATAGTGAACAAGTCAGTTTAGAAGTTAGTGTCTGTTAATTGTGTCATGGTTTATTTCATTTACTAATATCTTGTCTTTAATAGGATTTTTTGGACAGTGTTCGTGCCCCAGCTTTGTTTGCAGAACTTGAAGATGATGAAGAAATTGTTGAAGATGATGATATTCCAGATGATGATGAAAACGAAGATGAACAAGAATATGAAGAGGTAATGGTCTCCAGAAATCTACTAAGTATGGTAAGGATTAAATGAGCTGATTAATTATTATGTTATTGATTTCTTGGCTTTCCCTACAACGTATTTTTGAATATCAATACAGTTTTATTTTGTGTGATATTGAATCACCATAAAAAAAATTTCAATATCGATATCTCTATAACTAGTAAACAAATTATTTTTAAATATATTATATAAGTTCCTTGGCAAAACCCGAAAAGGGCCAGGGGCAATTAATTAAAAATTAATTTAGATTATCGATATATTTCGAGTATTTGTATATTGTACGATATTACGATATATTACTATTGATATCAAAAAAAAAAGTTTGTGATATCGAAATTGTTGAAGAAGCCTATTGATTTCTATTTTCTTATCTGAAAAATACCTAGTAATTACTTGATTTATATTAATATAACCTTTCTTTTTTTAGGAAGATGAAGCATCATTTGCAGCCCAACAGCATGCTGCCATTGAAAGTATTGTGGGTGCTGATAGGTGTGGTAATCCATATAAAAGGCGCTCTTGGGATGATGATTATGTACTTAGAAGAGAATTCACAGCATTGATACCAGCATTTGATCCTCGGGCCAGGGCGTACTAATGTCAACCAAACATCTGATTTAGAAGTTATCGCTCCACCTGATGATGAAAATGATGAAATTCCTGATGTTTTTGCTGAAAATTCAAGTACAACTAACAATCAAACATCATTACCAAGAATTAAGTTGACTCTGAAAGGACCTAATTTGCCAGGAGTAAGATGTAAAACTTAATTTTCAAATTATTCAGTATTTATTTATAATTATATTTACAGATTAAAGATGTAGAAGTTGAGCTCAAAGATTCTAATTGGACAATTTTTCATGCTGTTCAAAAATTAGCTCAATTGGCAGACCTTGGTAGTCGCCAAGAAAAATCTAGACGAATTTGGGAACCTACTTATACGTGAGCAAAAGATTTTAATTATACTCGGTTTGCCGAAAGAGTTTGGTCATTTCACCCAATGTGGGTCACTCTTATTTGTCACCCCCTACAAATCCCTTCTGTGATGTATGATTGGTGGGGTTCAACACATTTATATTCTTGGGCAGATGGAGTTTAATTAAGTTATTTCAATATATTATTTAATTATATTACAAGCTTTTGAACAATAATGAAATCTATGATTTATTATTTACACAACTAAACAATGAAAGTTTATTTTGAGATAGTATGAGCATTTTTTAAATTTTAGTATAAAGCATGTATAAAAATTGAAATAATGTAAAAAAATACATCTTCAAATATGGATAATTTTCTTAACCAAGTTCAGTAATAATTTTAGATTCACTGAAATACTAAAGCTAACAACACAAGGATTTTTCTACAGAATGCAAATTTGGTATATGGTGCGGCAATAGAGAGAAATCAAATAAGTGCACTGTCCTCTTAATAATATTAAAGATATTTTTCATGCACACAATTAAACTTATAGTTCAATGTTGTTTGGTGAACACAAGGATCTGCTCTGTAGGATACAATTTTTTTTTTTTTATTGTAAATCACTATTATGGAGGACCTGCTCTATAGAGTACTAGTGTATCTTAAAATAAATGTGATTTATATCTGCGTGAAAACAAAAACTTTAACATTATAAAATTCATGCAGATAAGTTCAAAACTATTGACAGCTGTACCATACTCTACTAAATTTTTTATTTTGACACTTAAATATGAATTAATAACTTTTAATAATGTAAAAATATAAAACCTTCACTATTATGACAAACAATTTTATTTAAGGGGCCTCGCTACCACGTCTTTTTTTGTAAAAAACTACTGTCTCTAATTCCAACAGTACGTGCCGACAATTATCACAATTTTTATTCTGAAAAAATATTCGGATTGTCCGTAATATATACAAGGAAACGGTCGAGCCACATTTTTATTTTTTTTAATTTAAAATGCAATAAAAATTGAAAAAAATTCAGAATTTCCAACTTAAATATTTAATTAACTAAATACAATTTTTAAAATGTAAAAAAAGAATATTTTGTCAGAATGCTAATTGAGTTAATCAGTGTGACGTATTGTTGGAATTAGAATCGTGTGTTTGAGTGAAAAATAAACATTTTTTCATGATCACAATATTACATACTTACATGTGTGTGGGAGTGAGTGTGAGAGCTCTCCGTAATGCTACAATTGACCCGCATGGACGCCACACACACTAATAATCATTTACGACTAACACATAGATCTCGGGTGGCGACAACAAGATTAGAAATTGCCTAAATGATTCTCCTTAAATCAATGCAATGGCGAGGCCCCTTAATTAACAATAATATGATGAATGTACAATACAAAAAATAATTTTACTCCATTCTACTTATATAATCGGTATAAAAATAATGTGTATTATATTATGTAATAAATGGTATTTCCTTGTAACTTGTGAAATTCATAGAAAAATTGTTAAATATTAATACTTTTTGAGATAACCAGGTTTAGGTACTGTTAAAACAGAAAATAATAACCCAGTATACAGTTTATTTTTTAATATTTTTGAATATTGTTGTCTTACTCTCAAAAAATTACTCATGTACTAATGTGATATAGGCATCTATATCCTTATAAACTGATAACAGTTACACTAGTTGATCTCATTCTGGTAGAACTAATGTTACAACAAACAACTAGTTAATGCCTGCATAAGTTGCTCTTTTGAGTTAGTCCCATGAAGAACGTATTAAGCCTGTTTACTGTATTTTAAAAACTTGTTAATTTAATAGATAGAACCTTATAACAACAATTCTACTAAATTTACCACTTTAGTAAATCTACAGCGTATAAAGTTTATTAACATTTTTTGTCGATTTTGTAATAACCTCATTGTTAATATTAAAACGTTGCTATTAATATATCATGATATAAAATGTATTTTTATAACCTAAACATCTAACCTCTAGTTATAACTATATATTTATTATTATAATAATATACTTATTTATAGAATCTTGTATGAAGAATTGACCAACAAAGATCAAACACTCAGTGTGGGTCCTGATAATCAATGGGATTCTGATTTACCTATATTTTCAACAAGAACACAATTAAGTAATACGGGTTGCACTGTTGATCATGTACTTCAACTTTTAAGGCAGCTTCATAATCTTTCCATTAATCCAATGATCTCTTTACTTAAACCATACACTGATGACTTTTTTGAAGGTAACTAATTTTGTATAATACCTAAATGTTTATAATATTATAATATATTCAGGGTAGGGTAAAGCAAGTGAAACACACCCTCACCTGTATGATAAGATGGAAGAAAATAATAATATAAATATTTAAATTCAAGTTTTTCATTTAAATATTTTTTTTTTACATTCCAAAAATTATTTTTATAATTTTAAATTGTCTATATTTATTTAAATTTTTTTTCCGATTATTGATAATTGTAACTTATTTTGTTTTTTTCTAAATTAACTAGCAGAAATGAAAAAAATAAGAAAAGGTTCTTAAAATTATATGATAAAATGAGACAGATAAATATTGCCTCTAGAGATAAATGTTAGTTTGTCAATTAGTTAGTTTACTAAACAACAAAATTTCATCCTAAAAGAAATCTATGTCCCAATTCATGCAATTCTTAATTGATTGATCTTTATCTTATATTTAGCATTTCTCATTATATCATTATGGATTTGTAAATGAAAAGTTTTTGAATATTTTCTTCCAGTAATTTAAAAAATACTACCACACTACTTATACATTTCATGAACCACCATTGATTATATTATTAATCTACAATGTCTACTAATTTTCAGCACATATTAAAGATGATGGAGAGTTGATGAACAGCGAAATATTTAATAGCAAAAAAATGACTAATAAACTTGTTCAACAAATTCAAGATCCTCTGGTATTAAGTTCAGGTGCACTTCCATCTTGGTGTGAACATTTGAATCTTTCATATTCATTTTTGTTCCCATTTGAAACGAGACATTTGTATTTTAATTGCACTGCATTTGGGCCATCTAGGTAAATAAAAATATTATATAAATATTTATTTGCTTCAAATTTCTGTTATAAAAAAAAAATTCATTTTAGGTCTATTGTATGGTTGCAATCTCAACGAGAGAATGTGGAACGACACCGCACTGGTTCAAGTCTTCCTCTTAGACGAGAAGAAGAGTACAGAGTTGGTCGTTTAAAACATGATCGTGTTCGTATACCGCGAGGAGAAAACATACTTGCATGGGGTAGACAACTTATGCGCGCTCATATTGATCGACAAACAGTATTGGAAGTTGAGTTCATGGGTGAAGAAGGCACTGGATTAGGTCCCACATTAGAATTTTATTCATTAATTGCTGCAGAGTTTCAGCGAAAAGATCTTTGTAAGTATTAAATATTTTAATAATTTTCTTATTATTTAATATTTATTGTATAAAAAAAATTTAATGTATTTGTATTATAGGCATGTGGATGTGTAATGATGAAATGCCTGAAGAGACCCGTCAATGTATTTGGCTTGAAGAAGGAGCCAAGCCACCTGGCTATTATGTTAGACGGACAGGTGGACTTTACCCAGCACCGTTACCTCAAGATTCACCGTGTTGTGATAGAGTTGTAAAACATTTTTGGTTCCTTGGCATGTTCCTAGCAAAAGTTCTTCAAGATAATCGCTTAATTGACCTTCCATTATCATTGCCATTCCTAAAACTATTAACTAAAGCAAAAAATAATGAGTAAGTTAACTTACTAATAATATTATACAATTTCATATTATATTAATGATGACAATTATTTAATTAGATCGGGTAGAGTTCTGAATGAATCAGACTTGTTTGACATTGACGAAGATCAAGCAAAGTTTATAAAAGATTTAAAAGTGTTAATTTCGGCAAAAGAAAAAATTTTACTGGATCAATCATTGAGCAATGAAGAAAAAAGTGAACAAATTAAAAACTTGCAATTTCAGTGTGGTGAAACCGGCAAAGTTCACTTAGAAAATCTAAGTTTGAGCATGATTTACTTACCATCATCTTACTGCTTTCCATTTACCTACATTAATTTAGTCGATGAGGGTCTTAGTCAGGATGTTAACATGGATAATGTAGAGCAATATGTTAGTTTACTGACTGATTTTATATTGGAGACAGGCATCAAGAGACAAATGGATGCACTAAAGGCTGGTTTTTGCCGTGTATTCTCAAACGAAAAGCTTAATGCATTTACTCCACTTGAGGTCAGACGAATGTTATGTGGCCAACAAGAACCAGAATGGACCAGAGAAGATCTATTGAACTACACAGAACCTAAATTAGGATATAATAAAGAAAGGTATGAAAAAGATAAAGTATTAATATATTTTTAATTTTAATGTACTTTAGATATAGTTAAAATTAACAATGTAAGTTAGTAAATACTAAATATTAATAAAATATTGTACAAACTTTTAACATATAGGTAATCAATATCTGAATCATTGAAATTGTTGTGTTTATAAGCAACCATATACCTATTGAATTATTAAAAAAACTATCAATATCTATTATTGGACACCTAACTTTCATCATCATTAACAATACTAAAATTTTATTTCAGTCCTGGATTCTTACGTTTGGTGAACGTTTTGGAACAAATGAATTCTGAAGAACGTAAATCGTTCTTACAATTTACTACGGGCTGTTCGTCATTACCACCGGGAGGTCTCGCCAATCTATATCCAAGGCTAACTGTTGTACGTAAAGTTGATGCTGGTGCAGGTAGTTTCCCATCAGTAAACACTTGCGTCCATTACTTGAAATTACCAGAGTATCCTGATGAACTTACTTTGAGGGAACGCCTGTTGGCTGCAACTCTTGAAAAAGGTTTCCATCTCAACTAATAACACTGTTGTTGATAACAATGTAATTATCCTTAACTAAACAATTATATAAGTATCTCGCATAATAGCATCTTTAAAATTATATTCCTTGTTGTGCACCTTTTTTTTATATACATAATTTTAAATTTCTGTGGCTACAAACAAATAGTGTTAAAGGTCTTAGAAGTTCCCTCTCATATGTACCAGTGTGATAATATATTTTTTATTGTTTCTGTATAATGATTTATCTAATATTGATATTGTGATGTTAAATATTAATATATATTTTTTTTTTTTTAGTCTTAAGTGTAAGTGTTTTGTCATAATTATAGATCTAAGGTTTTAAGAAATTAAATATTAAACTGACGACTTTTTGTTTGTCTTGTGAACATTAGCAGAATTATTAAACATTTATAAAAATATAAATCATGATATATAATTTAATTTGTAGACTACAATATGTCTTGTTTGTTGTTATTTCTCACATTTGAAATCATGAATTTACAACATCAAATGAAAACTATAAAATACTGATACTCAAATCACTATGTGAGTTGATTGCAAATAGTATTTTAAAGCAAACATTGTACAAACATTGTCATTTTAGTTGTTAAATATATTTTACCAAAATGTATTATATGAATTTATATATGATTACAGATGGCATATGTGTCAGCTGTCTGGTAACTATTATCTGGTAAAAACACATGTAACATTGCCTGGTTACATCTGCCCTGTCTCGTAGCACTGTAACAGCGTTAAAAATCTGATTTTGCTACTACTTTACCAGGAACAATTCTTGAAATAATGTCTCGGACGTCGAACAGACAAGTATACAGGGGGAATCTGAGGTTTCAGTTTTCTCGTAAACCATTAATGACACCTCAAAATATATACCAATGTGTATGTTTAATTTCATATTAAATTATTATTTTGGGGGACGAAATAGTCTAGTGGACTAAGGCGTCGGTCGTGACGCATACCAACGCCGGTTTGTACCCAGCCACAATCGACATTTTTCTTCGGGCCAGCCACGGTATCCGGAGGGAGATGTCACCATCCCCCACCCGGGCATGGCAGAAACCTTTGGGTGCCCAAATTGAAATTCTGCCAAACCTAAAAAAACCGTTTCCCCTCCCCCATTACAGAAAAAAAATTATTATTTTACATAACAAATGATAACCAAAAAATTCCCCATTGAGTGTTTCTAAGTAATACAAATTAATAAAATTCATTTTTTTGTAGTTCATAAAAAAGTTAATTTAAATAATTGTTGGTTAGTGAAATGAAGTTTCTATAACATTTTAAACAAAATGTATCTACCACCGCCACCAAATTGGTGAACGGTGATTTTTGGAAAACACCTAAAAACTATAATGTTTCATAACTATTAGGATATTAGTCAGTAGTATACGAAATATATACAATACGAGTCTATGACCTTGACCTACTCATTAGTATATTATTGTTTACAAACAATAAATTATCGTTACTAGTTTTCAAATCAGCTGTTTGTTATCACTTATGTTTTATCAATTTTAATTCACATTTCACCACAGATTTCTGTGATTTCACTATCATTAATCAATCTTGCGAGTAGTGATTTGTGATTACATTTAAATTATAACTAAGTCCTATTTACTATAATACTGTTAATAAATTACTAAATTACCTACTATTTTGGCTGTTTTTACTATATTATACCTAAGTCGCAGAATAGGTGATTTAGAGGATTTCATTTATTCTGTGCCTAAATGGCTAAAATGCTAAATACATAATAATATAATACATTCAAGGTATTTACAATTTGTGATTTACAAGTAGGTAGTAATAGGCACCTATAATAGGTAGTTTAACAAGTGGTTAGCTACTTTTACAGTTACTGATTATTTACACACAAAATAGCATATTATTAGAGTTTTTTTGTTATTATTGTCCAACATTAATAAATTGTTCATTCACAATATACATAATATTAGTATATTATTATGTTTAAAATTTGTTATTAAATTATATATTTTAAAATATAGTAAGTATGGACAAATCTAATTCTACGTTCCGTATAAAATGTCTTCCAGCCATAAATTTTGTGCAAAAAATTGGAGTGTATGAATCTAAAAAATGTAAGTATATTATAATTTTTATGTATAATTTATAAATTATCATATTCTTCAAATTAATGAAAAATGTATTAATTTCTATTTTTAGAGATATTTTATTGTTGGGTCCAATAATGCTCGTACAAAGTATCGCATTCTTAAAATTGATCGAACAGAGGGTCATGACTTGACAATTGTGGATGACCGAGTTGAGTACACTGAACTGGATATGATAAATTCTTTGAATGTTGGATTACACAGAAATACCACTCTAAGTAAAATAGCATCAGCGTTCGGGATAGTTGGTAAAAATAATACATTTTTTATATTCAAAATAATCAATGTATATTACTACATCCATTTATCATTTCTTCTAAGGTTTTGTTAGATTACTAGAAGGATATTATATGATTTTAATAACGAAACGTCGCCGTGTTGCTGTAATAGGACGTGAAATCATATACAAAATTGAAGACACGTCTATGATATACTTGCCTAATGATGCATATCGTATTCCTAATGTTAACGAACCACGTTATTTGAAAATATTTCAAAGCGTAGATTTATCAAGCAATTTTTACTTTAGGTAAGGATGTGTTAATTTAATGCCATATAATAGTATTTCTTCAGGTCTAAACCATCACTTGTATTTATAAAAATGAATAGTATACTATGTTCAACGAGAGAAAGCATAGGTTTGCTCATGTAGACTGACGATTGAGAGCTCATCAAAGCTCTCCTAAAACCCCAATCGCGGCGACCAACACTATATTATGAAAGTGCCACACGCACAGCCAATTCTCTCCGACCGCCGTTGCTTATGGTCATCGGTCGGTGGCGGGCATGGACATGCGCGGACCAAACCAATTTAAGTTGGACGGCCCTCACGTTTTCTCATTGAACAGAGTATAGCGATGTGTTATAATCTTAATTACATTTAGTAGTCACTATTTTGGAATACTAATATACGTTTTGCAGAGGTATGTGGGAGGTGTCTTTCTTTTCCCTATGAATTTAGGTCATCTGTGTATCTTATAGATTATAATATTAATCACTTATTTATTTTTCTTATATAATTTAGTTACAGTTATGATGTTACACATACACTTCAAGTCAATATGTCGATTGCACAAAATATTCCAAATGGTTAGTTAATTGTTCAAAGTATTTTTATTTTTACTATTAATGCTATTGTTGTTTTTTTTTAAATATTTTATCTAGAAATAATATATAAAATTACTAAAAGTGCCCTGTAAATATGTTTCCAATAAATTATAATATGAATAGGAAATAGAGATTTTTTTTTTAACTTTTAGAACATTTATGTTTAGTAATTTAGTTAATTTTTAAAATCTAATTTTTTTCCATTTAATATTTATTATTTGAATTGGCATTAAAAATATATTTAATTATTTTGTTTCATAAACATTTAATTTTAATTTATACTACAAAAGTTAATATAATTTATATTATTGTTGTAGATTTGCCTAATGGAGAAGGTGTATTTGTTACCAGAAGTTATCCAAATAAAATATTTGTTTGGAACGACTATTTATTAAAAGATGTACGTGACAAATTACATCCAGATTGGATTTTAAATATAATGCATGGCTTTATTAGTCAATCGAATGTTTCAATTTTCGGACGTCCAATATATATTACATTAATTGCTCGTAGATCAAATAGATATGCTGGTACACGATTTCTGAAGAGAGGAGCTAATAAAAATGTAAATATTTATTTGTTCAATGGTTAATGTTCAACATCTCACTAAGTTAATCCTACAATTATTATTTCAAGACAATATAAGGTTTTCTTTTTAGTGATTATAAACATCTTACCAATACTATACTTATTAACCCTAAATTACACGAGTCCAATTTTATCACAGGCTACTCTAATTCAATATTTACAAAATTATACTTTGTTTTTTTTTTTTTTTTATTACACGTTTTATTTAAATAGTAGGGCCACACATTTACAAAATACAATTTGATAAAAAAAAACTAAATAGGTATAAACAATAAAAAATATTTACAAAAATTAGTATTTAAAATTTAATCACAACTCTTTAACATTTTTCAATCGATTTAATTACTATCCCACATTATGTTTTGGATTAAGTTGATATATCAACATATTTTGTTCACTAACAATAGTAAGGTCATTACAAACATCATTTGTCAAATAGACAAATAGATAAATAACTTAAACGTATTATTTGCGCTTCACTATAATGATTGAAAACACCAAATTCATAAAATAATATTTACAAATGTCTAATACAAGAAATTATAGTTGCATTAAGTCATTAACAAATGTATGAGTTATGTATAAAAAAACAATATAACCCTGACATTTATACAAATGCGCATGTAATGCAGGATTAAAGAAAGTTTTAAAAAACATATTCCTTTGTTTATAAAATTAGTATTAACTTTTCGTTTTAAATGACAACTGTACCTAATGTTTTCTTTGATGTTTAAATCATTTTATTTCATGAAGCTTTTGATGTAAATTAACTTAGTACATTATATAATATAATATAATATACCTAATCTATACATATAAAATCCAAATACCACTGACTCACTCATCGCTGTTACTTAAAAACTACAAAACGAACTTGAAATTTGGAATAGAGGTTCTTTTCATATTTTCACCGTGCAATAAGAAAGGATTTTCAAAGTTTTTACGTTTTACTGGAGTAATTAACAATAATAATTATTCACCGCCAATATGTATTGTGCTGCACGACATAGGTGCACGGTGGCTCGCAGATTTCCAGCTACCTTCAACCTATCTTTTTGTCGGAAGGTCAACATTAAGTATTGTTCCGAGAAGTTTATGGATAAAAATAATCTCATGCATCGCGCGTACACCAATACTCCAATTATATTTTAAATGATAGAATAACCCACCAAAATATATTAATACATAAATATTAAATACTCCTAAAAATCTGGGATGATCAACTATGACTTCAATACTATTTTAGGTACACTGTATACAAATTTTTTTTCAACTACAAAGCTGTACTAATATATAGGCTATATTTTATCTCCCATCTCACTGTGTCCGCAATCTACCGCAGGTTAGGTTCTACCGCAGGTAGATTGCTACCTGATAATATTATATTGTTTGCATAACCATAAACGAAACTCACGGGCAACGCTACGCGGGATGGCTAAAAATTAAATATAATATAATTTTGCTTCCATACCTATGCAGAGCGAATTACACCCAAAAGGAGTTAATTAATCACAATTTTTTCTCGGGCAATGCCGGGTTATTCAACTAGTATAATATATATACATTATATAGGTAACAAACAATGTATTAATATAACTATTATTATTTAACATTCAGGAGCATGTTAGAGTTCAAAAATAAATTATAATATTATTACTTATTAAATGTTTAATTTTCCTTTAGTCTATTAAAAAAAGTTAATTAATGCTATTTTTATGAATAAATTTGAGAAGTGAGTTGTTTTCAACTTAATTGAAATGCTTTATACATTTATATGAAAATAAGAATAAAAAATTATACAATTTATTATATTATATAATGTAGATTGATTAATGTGTTTGTAATTTTTTTTTTTTTTAGGGAGAGGTTGGGAATGAAGTTGAAACTGAACAAATAGTTCAAGATCATGGAGCAAGTTGTCAAAATAATATGTATATAAGTTCATTTCTTCAAATGAGAGGTTCAGTTCCTGGTTTATGGAGCCAAGATATAAGTAAAATGGTACCAAAACCTACAATATCATTTGAATTAAATGATCCGTTCCATGAAATATCTGGTTAGTAACTTTCTCTGTATAAACATGTCGTCTCTTTTTTTGCTTCAAAAATTTATATTTTAATTTTAATTATCTAGTGCAATGCATATTAATTTGTAGTGTTGAATATTTTGTTAGATATAAATCAATCATCAATTCTTATTTACAAACTAAAGCAACACAGTTTTTTATCCATTCTAATGGTTAAAAGTGTTAAAATGTTTCATAGTTGTTGGTATTTTAATAAATTGCCATCATTAGATTCTATATAATTGAAATGTTTGGTTTAATATTTTTAAGGTGCTCATTTTAATAATTTGTATAAAAGATATGGTTCACCAACAGTAATAATAAATCTCGTGAAAAAACGTGAAAAGAAAGTTCATGAATCACAACTAAGTGATCATTTGGTATCAGCTGTAAAATATTTAAATAAGTTTTTACCACCTTGTCATCATATTCAGTACATACATTTTGATATGGCAAGAATGAATAAAAGGTAAACATTTTTTTTTTAAATGTTTAGTATAATATATTTTATTGGTACTTAAATATTTAATTTGTACATTTTATCAGTAAAAATGTGAATGTTATGAGACGCCTTGATGAAATTGCCCGTATGGCAATCTTTAAAACCGGCATGTACATTAACTGTCCACGGATTATAGAAAAACCTACTTTTGGGCAAGATAAAAATGGTACCATACTTCAAAATGGAATAATTAGAGTAAATTGTGTTGATTGTTTAGATCGTACTAACACTGCTCAATTTGTTATTGGAAAATGTGCACTAGCTTATCAAGTATGAATTTATGTTGCATTAATAAATGTAGCAAATTAGAGCTGTAATTACAGTTCAGTAGTTCAGTGACAACTATTATAGTCATCTAGAAAGTAAAGTTATAAATTATAACATTTAAAAAAAATCGAACAATGGATGTTATGTTTTAATATGATGTACATAGATTGTACCCAAGTATATAGATATTTTTGTACATAATCAACGTTTAAAACGATGCATTTTTGTAGGCAGGGCGTCAACTTTTGTTACCAATGTTAAGAAGACTTGATACCTACTTTAGGATGTACAAACAATTCACAATTTTTAAATACTTATGACTCGCTTCAAAATTAAAATATAATAAACAACACATGAGGTTGCCTAGATAATAATCTTCCCTTTAGATTTCATAAGAGGTTTATTTACTCTAATTTTTAAATTAACGGAGCTACATGTATTCTGCTGAGCATAGAACTTGATATGTTACTCACTTGTAAGACGAAGACGACACATGCGTTTTTAGCCAGATTCCAACTGTGTCTCTCATCTCATCATCATTAAAGTAATGTTTTTTGCCTTAGAACTTCTTGAGCTAATTGAAAATGTGATAATCACAGGGTGCAAAGTAAAATTCCATGGATTACTATGAGACTCTTAAGAAACTGTGGAGGAAAATTACAAATTACTTAAAGGAAAATGCTAACCAGTGGTATTTAGCCTCATTCACGACAACGTCATAGCTCACAATGCTTTCCAATTCCAGGATTTCATCTCCTTTGGATGGGATACCCATCTTACATGCCCTTGGATTTTGTACTTATTGGTTATCAATTATTACCTTTTCACTAAGCTCAAGAAGTTTTAATGTAAAAAATATTTGTCTAACATTAAATACTGAAGATGTGTAAGAGACAGTTGAAAAGAAGATAATAATGTGGAGTATGAGCTCGTCAACTCTAGTAACAAAATCTGGTGCTATGTCCACAAAAATGCAGAGATTTGAATGGTGATTATGTAGACAAATAACTTAATACCTATGGTAGGTACCAGTGGCGTAGCGAATCATGTTTTTCAGAAGCAATTGCTTCTGGTTTCTGGGGGGTGGTGGTGGGCCATAACCTCATAAAGCCAACATGTACGATCAGTCTTTGAACTTAATTTTGGGTGATATCCGACCCCCCTATTTGAGCATATGAGTATCGTACACATCAATTGGAGTAGGTTGGGGAAGGTCATAAATAATATGTTGGCTTCCATATGATTTAAAGTTCGCTACGCCACTGGTAGGTACTTCCCTGTATATTTCATGAAATATATGCACTCTTTGATTTTTTTAATGTTGTAACTTTACTTTTTGTACGACTTGTATATGCTTAGAAATTATTATATATTATAATATAATATCTGCTCATTATAATAATAACTTTCTATTTTTTAGCTATATTATTTAGGATTATTGCACAAACCGCTTTTAGAATATGATACTGACTGTGTTAGATTATTAGAAGTATCATATGAAGACCATGGAGACACTTTAGCTTTACAATATGGAGGATCTCAATTAATTCATCGGATAAAAACTTATCGTAAAACCGCCCCTTGGACATCACAAGGCAACGACATTATGCAAACATTGAGTCGTTACTATAGCAATACGTTTTCTGGTTAGAATTTAGTCAAATGATTATTGCTTATCATTGAACTTTAGTTATGACATGTTATACAATAATGGATATTGGTTATGCATAGATACTGAAAAACAAAATGCCATAAATCTTTTTTTGGGATTATTTTGTCCAAATGAAAATGAGCCTGCTATTTGGGAACAAAATTTTGATTACTATTTACATCATCCAGAAACAACTTCATTTATCTCTAATGACTGGTTAATAGCGATTTTATAATTTCTTAAATGATTAAGTATTAAGAGGATGTCTACTCATTGTTTATTTTCTCTCTTTAGCCCATACACAGCATTGACAAGACGCATTTTTTGTGCAAAATCATTCTCTTTATGTTTTTAAGTATAACCTTAGAGTAAAATTATATAGAATAATATTTTTGAGGATATGACTTTAATTTATCTAAATATTATCTCCAAACAATTTATTATTCATTTAGCCTAAATTTACAAAGTTTATTTTTTATTAAAAAAGTTATAAAAATAAAGTCAACTTTATTATTTGAACAGTAAAAAAATAAAACCGATATGTCAAACCCTTAAAAATATTTTCCTCGATAATTGTTGTAATATTTTTGTAGTTACCTAATTATTAATTATTAGGGCTTGGATTACAATGTATTGACTTGTTTGAAATATAAACATAGTATTACATAATATAAATAATTTTCATTTCAAACTAACATCAGGTAATCTGGTTTTAAATTAGACAAGGCAAAAATTTATCCTTATGTCACACCAATAAATTAGCCGATTTAATTGCATACAACTTTTATCAGAGTACCTATTACAGTGTAATACAAATATAAATTTTTACTCATTTTTTTATTTTTTAAGGTCATTTAAATCCGAGACCTAGTAATAAGTAATTTTGCTTTAAAATCACTCAAAATACCTTAAAAAAAACCGATTTTATTTTGTCGCGTTATATCTATGTTGTGTGTGGGTTTGAAGGAGATAAAGAATATTGTGCCGACTTAATTTTAAGTCTTTATTATTGTCTATAGCTGGGTAATCTAACCCCATTAATAAAATTCAAACTAATTTCATAAATACATATAATACAATTTATTTTTTCCAGTGTTCCGTTGACAAGATGGTGGGATGAATGTGTAATGGACTGTTTGCCGTTATCTTGTATGGAAAGCCAAAAAAATTACCTAGAAATATATCCAGCTAATACATTAAATATTGATGACTATGACAGTTTTAGTAACTTCTATAAAACAGATGAGTTTAGTGTAATGTCTGAAAGTTATACTTTTGAAATTAGCCATTCTGTGAGGTATAGTATTTGTAATTCATCAATCGCTACAATTTATAAATAATAATAAATTATTTTTGTTTTTATTTCTTATTCAGAGATTTTATGCCAAACTGCGTAACAGATTTCAGTCCATTTTCTATGCGCATTAGACCTGGTAAAAAACGTGAACAAATCTCTGACAAAACTAGGAACCCTTCTATGACGGGCCATAGCTCTACAAATTCAATCAACACAAGTAGCAGGTACCTATATAAATTATTAAAATATAAAATAATATATACAATTGCATTGCTACATTATAATTTCTGAACTAGTATGTTTATTTGCTCAATACTAAATAATATGTCTGTGTTAAGTTGTGGCAGTGGTGAAAGTGATGAAGATATTTCTTTTCCAAAACGTATCGATTCAATGAGTATTGCATCAAAAGATAATTCTATCACATTTGATCCTCTACAGACTGAACAGAGTATCTATGGAATTAATATATCAGTCACAAAGCCATCAGAAATTGCTATTTATAAAAAGTAATTTTATTATTATATGATAAATGATAATAGATGAACAAAACAGGCATTAGTATGAGTTAATATTATAAAATAGTCTTATAATTTTGATTATTTTGGTTAGCAGTTTACCATTCTTCGGGAGAATATTTTGAAGTCTGTGTTTTAATTATTTTATCAAACCTACAGAAAAATTAAATGTATTATCTACCTGTAAAGGTACAGGTCTTGAATGATAGATCAAAAAATAATTGTTAATAGATATTTAAGACATAAACAAATTTAATAAGAAGAATTCTTTCTTACATTTCTTTACAACACTTTTCAGTTTACACAGATTTTCTTTATTGTGATAATAAAAGATAACCCAGTTGGTTACAATTAAATTACATTTTTAATCGCAAGATACTTAAACGCTCAACCTTGGATTAACTTATTTCTTGAAAAAATGTCTATTAAAGAAAAAATGTATTACTATTGTTTTTGCTTTGTTTAGATTCTAAAACTATAATATCAGTTAACACAGAAAAATTGTATTTACCTATACGTAATACGTATAGATTGTATAAATTTGTTTTTAATTATTAAAAATTAATTAAATAACTAGAATTTATTATTACAACTTTACAGGTATATACTAATGGCAATAAATCCATCAAGTGTTTTGGTAGTAACTCCAAATAGTCAATCCAAATACAACAGCTCATTTAGTATTCCTGTTCCAGAAGTTAATCCAACGAATATAACTCTATATGAATCATATATTGAAAAAGGTTTAATTGGGGAACCTATTTGTAGCAACAAAATGATTTGTCAATATAAAAATTATGTTCAGTGTAATTAACACATATGATATTATCATCATAAATGTACTATTTTTAAAAACAAGTAATAATTAACTGTATGTAACATTAATATTCTATGAACAGTATTGTAATATAAATTAATACAAAGTTAAATTATATTATGTATAATATAAAAAATTGTATATAGGTAATAGCATTGATTATGAATACTAATATTATATTATATTATATTATATTATGGAAAACACAAATTCAAATATTATGTTTTTATTTATATTTTCTAACATTACCTACTGGCATTGGTGCAAATAGGGGGG
>NC_042496.1:29466132-29542306 GCF_005508785.2 Acyrthosiphon pisum
ATATCCATAGCCCCCCCCCAAACATTTCCTACATTTTGTTTGAAGCTTATTCAATATTATCAAAGTAAGGCTTTAGCCCCCCCCCCCCCAAATCCCAAACGCTATTTGCGCCTATGCCTACTGGCTACTACCATTATTCATTTGTGATAAAAAGTACCAATTTTATGTATATACATTTATAAAAGAATACAAATTAATAGATATTTGAGATGCACTACCATCCTGTATAGTTTCACAATCACCACAGGTAGGGACCTATAAATAATAAAATAGATTAATAACCCATGATAATGTTGTTGGAGTCAAAATCCACCTTTTTCGTGAGAATTGTGTGCTTTGTCACTAGAGCATTCTGGCCCCTGCCGCTACTGCGTATTTTCATACTTATATCAAAAATAAAAGAATATTGATTAATTAGATTATCAATTTTTGTCATTATTAATTATTATATTATTATAATATTATGATATTATTTTTGTAGGTTTTAATACTGTTACTTTATTTGAATGAAACTACAATACTAACTTCTGAAATTAAAACATCTAAAACCAACAAATAAGTTAAATAAAATGAATGTTAATTTTTTTCGCATTATGAGAGGAGTTATTTATACTAAGGGGCAGGGTCTGCACGTTACCTGTTTTTTGCTCAAAAACATGCCTTACACGAAAAACTCTCCCGCCTTGTAGAGTGATCCGATTTCGATAATTTTTTTTTTTTTTTTCGAAAGAGAAACACTTCTTACAGAGCGCATTGGACTTGGATTTTCAAAGTTCTATGTTTTTTAACAATAAAATACGATTTTGAATATGATAAATTTTCACAAGATTTTGTTATTTTTATTGTGTTTATTATAAGCAACGAAATTGAAAATCAAAGTCTAACACACTCTGTAGAAAATTCTACTCTTTCTAACGAAAAAAAAATTAATCAAATCAGACCACTCTACGATGCGTGCGAGTTTTTCCTGTAAAGCATGTTTTGAGCAAAAAATCATTATTTTTGTAGTTTTGTCTTGTAAAATATTAAATAATTAATTAAATTAAATACCTCATTAGTCATTGACACACATTTTTTTCTCAGTTTCAATGTATAATAATATGTTGTATTTTTTTTTGCTGTACCTATTATTTGATGTAAAAATGTAAAATAAATAAGGAATAGGTAGGTATATTGTATATATGTACCATGTACGTGGTAACTTATATAGTTATATGTTAAAAATCAGATCAGAGTTTTCTTGATCATGAATCTTTATGACATGTATTTGTATAATTGTATATAAAAAAAACATAATAAAAATAAAAATATAAAATTGGAATATAAATTTAAAAAAAAACACTTGGGTATAACGTTTATCATATATTTTCAGTCCTGTAAAGTATTTAAATAAAAGTATTTGAGTAAAAGTATTCAAATACTTTTTTAAGTATTGAATAACTTTTTAAATACTTTCAGCATGCCCAAAGGTTTGTGAAAACCAGATTTCTAAAAAAAGTTATTGAATATTGAATAACAATATTCACTTTAAAACTAATAGATAACTATTAGATTACCTACTACCCATGTGTGTTTATATTACGATAATTAGAAACCCAATTTAAAAACCAAAAGTATTTGAAAAGTATTCCAAATGCTTTTTCAAAGTATTTGAGTAGGATTTGAAATACTTTACAATTAAAGTATTTGAGTAGTATCTTAAATACTTAAAAAAAAATGTATTTGAGTATTTACTCAAGTACTTTTTAAAAGTATTCTTTACAAGACTGTATATTTTATGTTATGAAGATCATTGTTTCTTATTAATGATAACATGTATTATAATTATATAAAACAAAAAACATAATAAATATTAAAAAGAAACAGTAAAAGGAAACCAGTACTTAGATATATATTATAAAGATCATAGTTCTCTTGCTAATGATTCACATGAAATAATATAAATATTATATTATTATATATATTATTATAATTATAATTTATATATAATAAAAATATAAAACAAAATAATATGTTAAAAAATAAAAATGAAATAATTAATAAAAATCCAATATTTCACAAAACATTGAAATATTTCTCATACTTCAGACACTAGCCGTAGAACACCGGGCCAGCTTATATTTGTGGGCCGGGCCACCGGGGCATTTGAAATGTTGAACATTTGACGATATTACTAATAAATTTATTTAAATTTATTTTTAAATACGAAACAGTTTAAAAAACAGTGCTATTGGTTGCTACAATAAATTTATTGTCGAACCATAAGTTTATACAATAATATTATGAGCATATTAGGTATGTAACTGTGGGAGTGATGTAGAACAACATTTAAGATCTGAAAAACATAAAAATGCTGACCGTGCTGCAGCAGCAAGCCATCCTTTGCAGAGATATTTCAAACTTTTGAATGTGCGATTGAAGTTGCCAAAGTAATCAATGAGTTACGAGCAAATTTAGAAGAAAAACTAAGTTCTATATTTCTACCTTATTCTGTCCGTCGATTACTCTCTGACTTGCAAAAAAAAAAGGAGAGGTTCAAGAAGACTACGTGAAATCAATTGCTTCGGATTTCTATAAAACAACTACTGAATACCTTCAGCAGTGGACTTCGTACAATCAGTCTGAATTGCAGATATTTCAATGGGTCGATATTTTGAGGAAAGTCCTAACGTGGGAAGAAGTACAGAAGTCAATGGATGTGCTAATTGAAAAAGGTTTAATCGGTTCTGAGCAGGACACTGAGGCATTTGATGAATTTACACTAGTTTCATCGTATGTATCAGATAAAAAAGTAGAAGAGTGGAATTCAGATTCTTCGAATAAATATGCGGAGCATCGTTGGATACAAGTGTTTCAGTACTTCCGAGACAACAATTTAAACCACACCATTTTTCGAAAAATTGTTGAGTATGTTCTTTGCTTGCCTGCTACAAATGCACCAGTCGAACGAATTTTTTCATTAATGAACAATTAATGGACGGCCGAAAAAACACAGTTTCAAGTGTCAAGTTTAAAAGCAATGTTGCTAACAAAAGTTAACTTTAAAATGTCTTGTACAGAATTTTACTTGTTCCTGAAGTCATCGCCAGATTTATTAAAACAAATTTGTTCAAACGAAAAATATACAAGTATTTAATTTTGTAATTATTACACGAAAACATTTTGTTTATAATAAGTTAATTACCTGGTAAGAGTAATAAGTTAATTTAATTTGTCTGTCCTTTAAAAACATTATAAGTAGGTAGGTAGGTACCACAGAAATTTGCTTATAATATTATTAAATTAAAAATATTTGTTTGTAACAAATAATTATGATTTTTTTTTTTTTGTCCCGTTTTGATTAAAAAAACATATGGTCACTTTAGGTATGTTGTACCTATAATAGTGTATTATAATTCCTTAAGCAACAATTTTAAAAATCAGTTTTATCCAGAAAAATGTTTTACTTTATCTGATTTACTTGGTACATTA
This sequence comes from Acyrthosiphon pisum, assembly GCF_005508785.2. Classification (NCBI taxonomy): domain Eukaryota; kingdom Metazoa; phylum Arthropoda; class Insecta; order Hemiptera; family Aphididae; genus Acyrthosiphon; species Acyrthosiphon pisum. The sequence continues at coordinate 29,469,604 of NC_042496.1, forward strand.
ACCGCCAGAAAGTTATTGCTAAACTATAATTACCTGGTATTAAACCATTTGCAAATATTTATGAAAATATTATAGATTTGTTGAAAAAGAGAACAGATAACACTTATATAAAGTTTATATTAAAAGTAATGACTATGCGACGATTCTGAAACTGATGAAGATGATTTTGGTTTAATAAGAGTATGCATTGTGGCTATGAAATAAATGATGAAAACAATAGTAAACAAACATCAAAAATATCAAAAGGATTATACATTAATGTTATACAATTTATAATATTATAACCTATTGGATATTGCCTATTTATAATTTATACTCGAAAAAACCTACATATAACCTATTATTATACCAAAAAACGTTTGATTTTATGTAATGTTCCTAATCAAAGTTCAAATTATAAGTATTTATAGAAATTTCGTATATTTTATTTATTAGTCTACTATTTTTTAAAAACCATTCAGAATGAATTCCTATTATAACAAACTAAAATTTTTTAAAACCACCTTTCAAATTATGATGGATAATTTATAATATGAAAGTTTTTATATTTATCCATACAATTTGATATAGGTATACCATATTATTATCATTACACTATAATTATAAATACTAAATTACTAAGTTACGGCAAAAACCAAAAATATGATCTTCATTAAGGAACTTGAAAATTAAATATATATATTATAATATATTAGTAAGCTTCTTTCTATTTTTTATATTAAATGATTTTTTGCGTAACTTTAATATATTTTTCAATATAATTTTAACATATTTATACTTCAATTTTGATATATTTTCATTCATTTTTTTCGGGACTTTTTTCTCCTAAATTGGAACTTTTTTTCCGATTACCTTCAAAAAGAATCTGTTATAAAGGGGTTTGGGCCGTTTAGTCTTGTAGGATATTGGGCTGTTTACCTCCCAGTCCGCCCCTGAGCGTGATTCATTTTCGGTCGAAAACATAGCTCACGAATTCTATCACTAAGCCCAATATAATGTTCTGATATTAATTTTGAAAGCAGATTTGAATTCATCACTAAATTATTTATGCTTTAACGATTTTATTTTTCTGATTTTTATTTTTTTTTACTTAGAAATTTACTAACAAAAAGAGTAAAAATAGATGATATTCATAATTCAAATTTAAAATTATAAATTGATATAGAATATGAAAAAAAATGTACGACAGTTATAGAATAGTAAATTTAGAGGAGAATTGAAATCTGCTTTCAAAATTGACAAAATTTAAATCGGAACACCCTACTGAACGTAGTGATTGAAGTCACTGACATTATTTTTTGTAAAAAAAATGTTTTGTATAATTTTATACATGTGCATGCGCGTGGGTAAATGACAGACGTACATATCCCGTACCCATTCGTGATTGATGACCCTAGTATACAACGTGATCGGTACTACGAATTTCACACACACTAATGATAATTTACTTTACATTCACAAGACCAATGTATCCATTAGTGATGAGCAGCACCAACTAATGACTAACGACTTAGTCAGTAATAAACAATAAGAAAATAAGTCGGTTATTAACACTGACTAATCAGTAACGAATAATAAACCAACTAATGAATAATAAACCAACTAACAAATTATAAACCAACTAACAAATTATAAACCAACTAATTTCAAAGGCAGGGGAAATAATGAGTGCCAAAAGGAATTGGGTGGATCCGAACAATTTAGATGTTTTAATTTTTTAAACAAAAATTTAAAGAATTAGCATAGACATAATATTACTATTGTCTTTTTGGGTTTTATTTAAATAAAAGATAATATTTTATTACTGTAAAAAGTACTTACAATATTTTTTCTTCTAAAATATATTTAATTATCCTAATGAACCAATAAATAAATTTATTTGTTAGCTTTAAGATAAATATTTATTTTTGGTGGTAATATCATAAGTCGACTAATTTCTCCTTTAGTTATTTAGTCAGTTTTCGTTAGTTATCTAGTCGTCTTTTTAAAAGTCATAAGTCGTTAGTCGTCTTTTGATGGTTAATGGTCATTAGTCGTTTTTTGATAGTGTTAGTCATTAAGTGGTTTTTTGTTAGTTGGTCATCGTAATTGTAATCATCTATTAGTTGGTTTTTTTGAAATAAAATATAACTATTAGTCGGTTATTCAAATTATTCGGTAGTGCCCATCACTAGTATCCATTCTCAAATATCTATGCTGGATACGGACGACTCAACGGCTGGCGCCTGGCAGTTGTCCGAAAAATGATACGAATGATTCAATGATAAGAATTGTTAAAAGAAGAAATTCTATTATCAATTATTGCTGCATACCTCGAGCACATCAGAAATATTATTATTTTTATTCTTCAGTGAAGTTCGCGTACATTTCGACGTTTGATGCGTTTGTTGAAATCCTATTTATTTGTAACTTCATCTTAATTATTCGTCTCATTTCTTGAATGAAGCAATATTAATATTATTATGTCGTCCAAAAATTTTTTAGATGTCGACGAGTCGATTATTGAAAAAAGCCTTTTAATTCAAGTACATACATATACGATATATTCGTACACCTACTTGCACATTTAAAACGAATACTAACGGGCAATGTGATAACTATTATTTTCAGAGCAACGAGGAACAAGAATTCGAACAGTTTGTGAATGGTTTCCTTAACCCCAATTCAGGCAAATTGGTCAAACCAGCTCCAGGTATGACTTTAATTATCTTTTACTACTTAATTTTTAAAAAGTACTTACATTTATTTAAAAGTTTGATTGAATATTTTTAAACCTTGTATAATTACCTACAGGAATCTGCATAAAATTATTGAAAACTGATAAGTCAAAAGTGTTCATAAACCTCTGCCACCATGCAGACATTCCACCTCCAGATGATATTACAAAAGAAGAACTTGTAGAAGTTTTCAATTCTAAGGATCCTGAAAAATTCTGTATTCCGTTAAGTATTGGTATAGAACACCAAGAAACTGATAAGTGTAAGTCTAAAAATGTAATTTCTATAACTAAATTTTATGAATATAACATAGGTACTTAAATACACAACATAATATTTTCAATCAAAAAATCGAACACTAGGTAATTAATAATTTGTATCTATAAATTATTTGAATATTATTACAATCATTCATTAAAGAATAGAATATCTATAGATAAAGTTTTATTTTTTTCTTAATGTATTTATTTTATTTATAGTAGGTACCTCTGTTGTATAATTTAATTAAATTCTATTTATGTATGAATTTCTTTAATTAATAGTTACCTAATACAAAAAATATTGTTTCCAAATTATTTATATATTTTAAATTAAAAAAAAATGTAATAGGCTGGTACAGCAGATATATTTAATATTAAAAATTGTAACACATAGAGTATAGAGTGTAGATCAACAATATATTTTGTCATAATTAGAAAATATGATGTTTCATTCTAAATGCATTGAATTTTGTTAATTTTAATTTAATTTTGTATGTTATAGCCAATGCAAAAGTTAATGTTTACGATGTAGCAGTAAATTCAGAGTTTTTCAAAAAGTGTCAAAATGATGACGTCTTTCAAACATTCATTGTTTGTGCTACTATAGAGGGAGTTGCTGAAAAGTTCAAAATCGATATAAGCGCAGAAAGTATTTATTAGCTTTAATTATCTATAATGCTTACCATTTTATGTGGCTCTCTTATTCACTATTTTTATTCTTAATAACCTATGAAGTATTATAGGACTATAGGAGTCACTGTTTGCATAGCCAATCATTCATTTTGAAAACTTATTCAAGTCTTCTGTATATACTAATTGTTAAAATTATTTTGTAGTGTAATAACTAATTAATTACAAAATTATATACAGCAGGACTTTTATTTGGTGTGTATGATAGTAGCGAGGAACAATGTTCCCTTAAGAGGCTGTCAGGGCACTATTTGTTTTCTCTTTCTGGCTCACACGCAACATAGACAAAATGCATTTACGCAAAATCATTTTTTCTATGCGTTTAAGTAATCTTAGAGTATTATAGTCACCTATTACAAAAAATATAGAGAATAATATTTTTGAGGGAATGACATATTGATTTTATATTTTATTATTATTTGACTTTGTATTCGACTTTTAAAATAAATAAATAAATGATGTTTAAATTGTTTTGAGACAATATTTAGACAAATCGATATGTCATTCCCTCAAAAGTATTATTCTCTATCTTTTTTGTCGTGGGTGACATTACTCTAATATTACTTAAACACATAGAAAAAATGATTTTGCGTAAATGCATTTTGTCTATGTTGCGTGTGAGCCAGGGAGACAAAACAAATAGTGCGCTGACATCCTCTTAAGGCCCCTGCAAATGTGTCATTTTTAAGGAGTTGTGTTTAGGCAATTGTTTCGTTCTTGCGATTACTGATCGTCTTTGTGTGTATAGTAAATTCATTGTTATTTCTTATCTGGTTTATGATCGCACGCACGCACATGTACAAATCATTAAAAGTCATTAATCAAAATATTCAAAACCAATTTATGGACGTGAAATAGCCGTCGTACCGACAAAAATTAAGAAGTCTTACTTCTAGTCATTTGATTTAAAAAATGTAAAGATGTTATTGTTGGTAAACAAATTTACTTAGCATGGGTCTAAGCAATTTTCAATTTTAGCAAATTTTTGACAAGAATAAATATTTTACATTTTATAAATTTATAAATTTTTAATATTGAATATATTCAAAAATATCTAAAATATAAAAAATACGCTCCTACCGATGCAAAGTAGACTTGTTGACCAATTAAAACATCTTTAAATTTTTTAAATTGAACATTTAAAAGTACTTTAACACGTTCACTGCGGATGACGCCAAAAGGCGTCATCCCCCCTGTTATTAAATGCACTATAATTTAGTCAGCGTTTCAATTAAATTTTTTGTTTTTCGTCAGCGTCTTCTATAAGCATTTTTTCATAAACTATGATATTTTAATTTTTCAATTTTTAGGAATTTTTTTTTTAAAACTACAATTTTTTTAGCGTCACGCTTAAGTATATACAAATATCAACTGCAGTGAATGTGTTAATTTTTGTTAGTCGCTAAGGTAGTTTTGATGAAAACTTAATAGTGTTTGTAGTGGCCTTAAGTGATAATCTTATACTTTTCTATTTTAAATAACATATGTTTTTATGTTATGTTGTAGATCCAATTTTGTTGAAGAATAGAAAATGTATGGGATCATTGCAGCAACACAGAATTCAACAACGACCCCCTAGGCCATCAACATTTAAAAAAAAACCTTTGATTCAAGAATTAAATTCAAAAGCATCACTTTCTCAGTTAGACATACATATCAAACCTGAGTATAGGATTTATGTGCAACCAGAAGATAATCCAAAAAATATGATTTTAGATGTTTGGATGCCAGATGTGGTAGTTTCATAAAAAAAATAACTTCTAACATAATAGCTTTGAATTTTTATTTTATTTTTTCTACAGCATAGTTCACAAGAAATTGATTTAAAATGTGGTGAAGACTGTCTACTATTAACTACAAATAAACAAACAAAATATGAGTTGGATATTTTTTTACCATGTACAATTAATCAAAAAAATGTTAATGTTACATTTAATACTATAACTAAAGTAAGTAATTTATATTTATATTAACTTTTATAATTAACTAAATTGTATTGTTTTATTGTATTTTATCACTGTTTGTTTATAATAGTAACGAGGCTAGTACAAAACATTATTGTCTCTAGATGAAATGTAAAAACAAATAATAATAGTTATAGAAGTAATACATTTGGTTAGCCAAAAATAGTTGTAACTTAATATTAGGCATTTATTTTTCAACGTTACAATTTAATTCTAAAATCATTATGACATCAGTATAAAAGTATTTAACTATATACGATTCTTATAAGATAGTGTTAGATAGTGAGTTCATTTTGTTGCACTTTGTCAATGATTTGTATAATTTATGTTGTACTGTATCTTGTACTAACTCTCGACTAAAATTGTTAATGTATTGAATTAAGGTCTTATTATAAATATAAACTAAATTGTGTATTATTAATATTAATGAATAAATTGAAAGTAAAACCTATTTTTAATATTTAATCATAGGACAAATGTGTACTATGATGCATAATTATAAATAATCTTGTCCATACTTTGGAGTCATTTTTCGCCATTAACTATCTATTGTATTATTTTAATACAATCAAGTACATTTCTTTTATATTAATACATTATTAATACAAATATTTACTATGTAGGATTTATTTATTGTTTACCTAATAGATATGTTCAAAAATATAATTAAGTATTTATTTTTCAGTTTTTATCAGTTATGGCCACCATTATTCCAAGCAATTGATTTTCTCATAGTGAGTATTATAATACTTTTCAATTCTGTGTTTCTATAAATGTATGTATTTTTTTATTCTGCACTACAAATCATTTTTGTTTATATACATTTAAAGAATAACTAAAGAAATGTTTGTATTAAATAAAGAAACAAAATATGTAAAATTGTTTTATAATTTTTGTTTTGTTTTTTAAACAACTAATATATTGTTGTGTGGCGATGTGATATTGAAATATTCACCTGACTTCTCATGTAGCAATTTTTTATTTTGTTGTAATTCAAAAATGTATAGACATTTTTATCATATTACGTTTGTTTTATCAATTTCTATACTTGATAAAATTTTCAAAATATTTTGACTGTTTTCAAACTGTGTACAGACATTTTCAATTTTTTTGTTTTTTCTATAAATGTCAATAAAATTTTATTTGTTTGGTTAAAAAGCGTGAAAATTGAATACAAGGCTTGTATTCAGCCTTTTCGGGATTTATTCGGAATTTAAATTAGAAATCTAAAAATGTGGACTGACCGATCTCAAATAGGCATTCTATCGAATTCAGATCAGTTTTCTGAAATATGATCGCATTATTGGATCGATTGGTAGAATGGAACGAAAAATAAAACGGTGGCGCGCCGGCGCGGGCGGTAAGTTGTAGTGACGGTCGATAGATTGATTATAAATATCTTTCGTATAATATTGATAATATAATTATTGATAATACACATAGATATATATATATAACAACTAGTTAGCCGTCTTACAATACTATACCAAAAGTTTGGTTTTCGATAGCGGTTGAAGCGCTGGAGAGCGTTCTTTTTCCGTCCGGCGCGCGGTAAAATGGGAATCCCTAATAGTGCTGGGCGGTAAAGTGGAAATCCCCAAAAGTGCTGCGCTCACATTTCACGCGCGTATTCCCTGCACAAGCAGACACCGAAATCCATACCACGGTCGTCGGTCCTTACAAAACATAAACTTTTGGTTACATCTTCATATTATAACCTCCATGCGTGACGTTTAATATAAATAAACCAAAATCGTTTCCTTCATGAAATTTTGTTGTTGTATAATAAATTATAGTCTAGTTGTTGCATAGATCCCTGCATTACCTTTGTCGTGATTGATGAATGCAGAGGCGTGACAAAAAATAGTAGATATGTGTGGCTCGTGCGGGAAGGCTCGTGCCGCACACGTCGCCCGCGACTGGAATAGCAGCTATTGAGTGAGCTGCTCACTACCCGCCCTTGCCAGTTGCCACACAATATACTATCCGGTTAGAAAAGTGGACATTTTCAAATGTTCTGGGCGCGTATATCATCGGGTATTCCGTGTACAACCAGACACTGAAATCTATACCACAGTCCTTACATAACATAAACTTTTGGTTACATTTTAAATAGTAAACACATAATATAATCTCCTTGCATGACGCGTAAACATTTTTATTTCACGAAGTCGTTTTCGTAGAATAATCTGATTGTTGCACATATCCCTACATCGTGCTTTACCTTTACTGTGATTACATTTTTTTGTGCGTCGCGTTTGGTGTAGACTAGGTAATAGAAAACTTTTAAAACTTTCCTTATGGACACATTCAATTTACATAATATGATAAACAATCCAGCAGAATCTACGAGAGTCGAGAGATGACACCACTATCGATGCAGTATTTTCAAGATATTTGGAAAAAATTATATCACAAACATACGTATCATATTTCAGTTATTACAGGCCTGTAATTTCGATTATTGAATGTAATAGTAATAATAATCATTTTCATTTATTTTTCACATTTACTTATTGATATTTACTTTTATTTTGAATGGTTCCACTAAAATCACTAAAATGTATTTTTAATCTATAATATTTGTTGGAAAAGAAACTTCTGCCGGATGTCCCATGACAGCACTCACTTTTTATAGTCATTAGTTAAAATTTGGACGAAATTACATAATATTAAAATATAGATAACCAAGAATAACAATTTTAGTTATTTTTTTGTAATTTTACAAAATTAATTCGAATTACCGGCTACCGTATTAATAATAAGTAATAACAATATAAATATAGGGCATAAATTCACTTTAGCAACCCAGCACCTTTTTAATTTTTTTTTTGAAATAGATGTACTTCGACGAGTTAAGAACGATGGTGCAACAAAAAAAATTGCGGAAACCATTATTTTGGAGGTTATAGACACCCAAAGTGCGATTTTACGTTTATTTATACGTATGCGCCATGCGCGCAAGACTGTTTTAATGCCGCGCGAAGTATTTTGAGTTTGGCGACCTGAGCCACTTTAATATTATACTTATGTTTCTTTAACAGACTGGCGACGGGAGGTTCCTTGAGTTTGAAGATTGGCGCGACTTGTGTTACTTTAATGGCATAATTGCAGTTTAGCTCCCCCTCGTCATTTTGAATTTTTTTATCGAAACTTATGTAACTCATTGAGTTAAGAACGATGGTGCAATCAGAGTTTGTCGCTCTCACTTAGTTTCGAAGTTATGGCCTTCCAAAGTTTTCGATTTTACGTTTAAAGCGGCATTATATTATAGTAGTGTTGCGCGCATGTGTTTAAACCAGGGACTGGAACCTTTTTAATTTATCGGTATCGGTTCCGGTACCGGTTCTCCAAAAATAAAATAACGATTCCGGTTCGGTTCTGGTTCTTTTATGAAAAAAAAAATAAAGGTACCGGTTCCAAATAATTTATAGGTTCCGTTTCCAGATAATTTCGGTACCAAAAAGTATAATAATTTCAAATAGTCATCCAGAATGTGAGTAAAATTGAGGTTAGGTTAGGTTAATTGAGGTATGAGAAATATTAGAAAACTCGTAATATAGCATAGATACATACCCACATAGGTTATAATATATAAAACCGTAATACCTTTAAATATGATAAATAAAATTATTTTATTTTTGAACCTTAAAGTACCTTTTTAATTTAAAAACTCCGGTTCGGTTCCGGTACTTTATTATATTAAAATAAAGATTTCGGTTCCGGTTCCAGAACCGGTTCTTTTAGGTTCGATTCCAGTCCCTGGTTTAAACACATGCGCGCAACACTACTATAATGCCGCGCATGGCTAGATGGTAGTTACCCTGTGACCAACTTGAGATGGTGTTGCACAGCAAGTGGGGGATATTTTTCGATTTGCGGAGCGGAGCGACGACGCCGAGGAGCGTAGCGACGATTGCCGTTAGCATGGCATCACTGTACGATGTTTTTTTCATTGGTGGCCCACTTGGGGAAGTGTTGCATACCAAATCGAAGGATATTTTCGTTTTTAACTATCCGAGCGAGCGCAGCGAGCGAGTCACCCCGCGCGGTGACCCGGTGCAACAAAATTTTAATATACTAATTTATAGTAGTGTTGCGCGCATGCGTATCAACGTAAAATCGCAAATTTTGGATAGCTATAACTTCCAAAATAATAGTTTCTGCAATTTTTTTTTGCACCATCGTTCTTAACTCGTCGAAATACGTCTATTTCGAAAAAAAATTTTAAAAATGTGCTGGGATGCTAAAGTGAATTTGTCCCAAAATGTAATATCATCCATCACAGTAACTCACGTTATTCGTATACAATATGATATTATGCCATTGAATTAAAATTTAATACCATCCATTACAGTAACTCACTTGACTCGGGCTATTGTAACCTACTGTACAGCAGAGCGACATCCACTTACCCACTTTTTATTGTATTGTTTTGTGAATTTTTCCTTTTATACAGTCTGGACTTTGAACAGCCAATACAATTAGATATGTTGCAAATATTATAAATTTTGGATTCGTTACGTGCAGCCGGTTTTCGATATAATATATTTTTATTGGGCCAAAAACATGTTTTTTTTTAACATTTTGTGAAAATATTATATTGTGTATTTACTACCTAAGTACTAAGAAATTATTGTCACAATGATAAATTGGTCATTAATAACCAGAAATTGCCTACCTACAACTCCTTAATTGCGGCCGGAACCCAATAGAGGATTGGAAGCGATGATTTTCTGTCTTTGTCTAACACACGTGGAACATAGGAAAAATAGCTATACGACTGACAAAAATTAAGGTACTTCTAGTTGGTCTATTTAAAAAATGTAAAGATGTTTGAATTGGTATACAAGTTTTTTCAATTGTAGCAATATTTGAAGAGAATAAATATTTTAAATTTTATAAATTTGTAAATTTTTAATATTAAATACTTATAATTAATAAAATATCAAAAATATGCTTCTACCGATGCAAAGTAAAATTGCTATCAATTCAAACAGCTTTACATTTTCTTAATCAAACAACTAGAACTTTAGAAGTACTTTAATTTTTGTCAGACGTATAGCATTTTTTCCTATGATCCGCGTGTGTTAGACTAAGACAGAAAATCACCGCTTTAAGGGGCCTCGCTACTCCCGTCAATTTTAGCTGAAAAGACCTAAAGTATTGACAAAATTAAAGTTAGTTAACGTTGTCCGATTTTGATTCTGAAAAAAAATTTGAACTCTTCTTTTTGAACTTTTATTTTATTTTACATTTATGTATTATAATTATTCCATAAATGCCTTTGTTGGAATTTAAATAGTTGGGACGTTTTAAATTTTATAATATAAACCATTCCATTCTATTAATATGCCATGACTGATACATATTGACCTTTACATTTTGACGTTTAGTTTGAGGTGCCACATGCTATAATTCTTTTCGGTGAAAAAATATTTATCTCTGAAAAAATAATAATATCATATCAAATTAAAAAAATATTTAATTTCCTAAATCCTAATAATATTTAATTACATACTTTAAAGTGTTAAAATGTCATTAAAATAACAATAATATGTCCATCGTAGATTGTAGGACGTAGGTATCTATATATATGTGATGTACCTACCTAAGTAATTTATTGATGTTATTATATAGGTAGGTAGGTAATATGGTTTTCAAACTAAATAATTGACAAAATTAAAAAAAAAAAACAAAATATATTTTGTAAAATAATATAAATGTATTTGTTTCTTAACATATTTTATTTTTACTATGTATATTAGTTTAAGTTTAGTATATAATATACATTTATATATCAAGCTATACATAATATTCATCACACGTTTATCAATAATACCTAATTACAATATTTTATACTATCTGTACACTTATAATTTTTACATAAATATATTAAACATTTAGCTATATTGATGTAAAAATAATTGTTATGAATTAATTTACACGATTGCACCAAATTTTTTTTTTCATGGAATGTTTTTTATATTGTTTGCGAACGGTTGTGGGTCTGATTGGGCTTCACTGTTACTCCTCGTCAATCGTTCCATGGATGCGTTCGAAGCCTTTGTGTCTTCTCTCTCGTCATTTTCACTAGCCCCTTGCAGTGCTCGATATTTTTTTGCAATGGAATCCCAATCCGTGACGGTCTCGATTCGGTTCGACAAGCTCGTAAAGCTTATCTGCGATCCGTACGGACTTAGATGTACGACACTGACCGATATCGATTCTACGCGGCACACGTTTAATCAATATTATAATATTATAATATTATTATGCCCTACCGTTTGATTTTAGCAATATTTAATAGTTTTGTCTTACCTCTTGGAACTACTTGAGCTTTTTTCACTTTTGATAGCCATTTATTGCCCATTCGAGTTCTGGCACTTACTCGTCCTTTCGTTTTCATATCGACCATCTGTGATAAACTTGGGCGCTTTTTTTGCTTAACTGTATTTAACAGTTTAGAAAAATTCGTAAGTGTATCCTGAATATTTTTCTTTCGCGTATTTTTACCTCTTTTCTTGCATATCTCTAGTAAATACATGAACCATGTAGTAATTAAGTTCAGAGGAGAGGGCGTTGTAGTCGTTCTATGCATATTTCTTATCAATTTTGCCAATCCAAACTTCCATTCGATATCAGATTGTGCCTATAATTATTCAATATGAAACGTGTATTATATTACATCATAATGTACACCTAGTGCCTTCAACAGGTTATTTATATAAATAAATAATTTTTTTTAACTAGCATTATCTACTTTGTTCAATTTACCTGAATTCTTTGATAAGTATCGCTCATCATAGCAATGAGCAAGTTAATTAGTACGACAACCGAAACTAACATATATATACCAAAGACTGCTTTAAATAAGTAAACCGTCCACGGTGGTTGATCCGTGTTAGTAGCCTGTCTCAAGTCGTTATGTGTTGCCATACCAAACACAGCGAAAAAAAGTAATTCAAATGCATCTACTGGGCTCATTAGGACTATAAACAAAAACAAAAAAATCAATTAATTTCGTTGGACGATGCATAATATATTTATTTTTTTTAATTGTTTTTATTTTTTTTATTGGTATTACCTTCTGTAAAAACTTCTGGTTTGTTTTTTTCTAATTTCTTAGAGATAGGGTGGTTCATTGCAACAATTTGCATAGAAAATCCAAACACGAAAATGCTCAGTACAACGAGGAACCTCGCTAAATCCTTCATCAAATCGCCAATTATTATAGCCCAGGGTCCAAACAGATGATGGAATGATAGGAAGTCCAGAATTTGGACGCACGCCATTAAAAATGATATAGCGAACATTTGGTTCCGAAGATACATGACAGTAGGAAGATATGGGTTGGAAACTAGGCCACAAAATCCGACTAGATGAAATGCTACTCCTATCACACTCCATAAGAGAACAGCCAACTTCACCCAACCCAATCCACTTTTGTCACTTGGATTAGTTAGTTCAAACAGTAGCAAACCACTCAACCAAACCTAATAAATTAATAGACACGTAAAAATGTTTGAAAATTTTATAACTTTGTTAACGGCAACTTACCAAGAGCAACCATTCGTACCAATATGGAAATAAATTTTGCCGCGCTGCCTTATAATACGGCGTGATGGCAACCATTTGTAATAGAAGCATCAAGTAAACATGAGACGTCAAGTACGACATAAATTTTATAATTGGAACTTTACTATAGTTGTGCCATAGAGGTAACGTAAACACTATCCATAATGGAGGACATGCAATAAATCCTAAGAACATAAGTAGTGTTTTCCAACCTGCCCAATTCAGTCTTCCTTGCCAAAGTTCCTAAAATTGAACACATTTTAACTGATACACATAGGTATGTGTTATAATTATTATTGACTAACCTGTAGGTACCTTTGAACAACAGTATGAGCGATTACTTCTTTTTGCTCATTTTCAATAAGGACGTCTAAAAATTCAGTGTTTCGTCTGTCTGAAGCTGTTAGGATGCGACCTGCTGAGTCTTGACCAGCAGCTAAGGCTAAAAGTTCAGTTGCCATAGTTTCGCATTGTTTTCCCGCAGCTATTAAGTCTTTTGCTCTCTCTTTTTCCTAGTCATCATACAATGTTAGTTAAAACTACACATTACATTAAAATATATTTTTAATAATCCGTCTTGACTCTTAATAGAACACGTATATAAATATCTTATATTACACGTATGCAAAATAAGATATTTAGATATAGGTAATTCATTTTACAAATACGACTTCTAACTTAAATAAAAAAAAATACTATAGGGTGAATTAAAGATTTTAATCAGCACGAGCAATTTACTTTTTATTTTATATACCAGTGCTTCCAAAACTTATTTTCTCACAGTGGGTATATTATTAATTATTATTACCTAGCTTAAGCAGGTACTAATAGTTTCGGATAAATAAATAAACAGATAAATATTTTGTACTCTATAGGACCATAGATCATCACACAATTTAGTTCATGGAAAGAAAATACTCTGATGAAACAAGAAAATGTAAAGTAATTAATTACGATTATAATATTAAATTAAAATAATAATATTCATTTTTATGATCGTATGTTGAAATAAAAATAATGAACTATGTTTATCAACAATTTTGTTTATGATTTTATTATTATTATTTTATTTTTATTTTTTGAGTGACACATTATATTACAGATTCAACTATTGAAGTGTATCAAAAGGTAGTTATAAGAAAAAAATGTTTGGCGCACGTTAATTAAACCTATACCCATTATTTCAATTAAAAGTATTAATGCACATTTTACTAATCTTTAGAGGACCATAGTTACTAAACTAGCGAGCCAAAATTGATAATTCGACTATAAAAATTTTCAGAAAAAAAAGCTTTATAAGAATCCATTAAAAATATAGTGGTTGCCATTTGAAAAAATAAAGTTTATTTTGCTATTGGTACACCTGCGTGTTTAAAAATTTTGAAATTGTTACAAAAAAATTGCCAGTCAAAAATAAAGAAACACGTCTTTTTTCGTTTAAGTGAAATTCCATGTCATCGTTCCATAATCGTTAAAAAACCCCGCGTACAATGACATAAGATACACCCTGTATACGTAGTGTACAACATAAAAATGATTTTCATTCAGAGCTATTTAATTTAGGCAAGTGTCAATATTTTTACCAATTTATTTAGCTAGTCATTATAATTGAATAATTTACTATATAATATTTTGTATGTAAGGAAGGCTTAAGTCTAAGTGCATTGTATTGTAAATTACGCATACATGAATCATAATATTAAAATCTGTATTTATTGTTTATGCATACCTTATTTGATAAATTAATGTATATACTGGAAAGTTTTGCTGCAGTGTCTACTGGTGCGGGCGATACTAAAATAAATTCTTCGATTGGTTTGTTATTATGATTTTTGCTACAAATCATTAGATTGTAGACAAACTAAAATGAAAAAAAAAAATGTTTGATAGATATTTATTAATTTGTTTTTAAGTAGATTTCGGGCTTTTGTACCCTTCTATCATCCATCAAACTGTAAGTATCGTGTTCTTTTGTCATTAAGTATTCTAACACATCGTTGTGGCCCTCTTGAGCTGCAAACCATATTGGCGACGCTCCATAGTTAGTCTCAGCTTTTGGAGAGGCACCGGATTCGACTAAGAGTTTTACCACGTCCAAATATCCAGCACGAGCAGCACAGTGCATCGCCGTCCACCCATTCTATTAATTTTATTTATTCGTATTTTAAACAAGGAAAAAATCGAATACAGGTTTTTTTTTAACACAAACTTTATCTGTGGCGTTAATTTCGGCACCCTGTCCCAGCAAGACTTCAACCATGGCATAATGGCCATATGAGGCAGCAATGTGAAGACACGTTTTACCATTAAGATCAGAACTGTGTAATAAGTCTGCCGCTCTTGATAACAGAAGTCCAACCACAGTCACATGGCCGCCAAAACACGCCAAGTGAAGTGCGTTGTAACCCTAAAAGTATATAGGTATAGTTTAATAATTTGATATATTTTACTTTTTACCTATAGACACATAATATATAGTAACTCACATAATTAATTAAACACTTACAGATTCAACAGTAGATGCGTCGACTTGAACTCCAGCCGAATTGAGTAATAATCGGACAACGTTTTCATTACCACTATAAGCAGCAAAATGTAGCGGTGTCATTCCAGATTCGTTACCCAGTACACCCAACACACTGACACCAGACGGAGGATCAGACTTGACTGTTGCTGGTATATGAGACAGTAATTCTCGAACAGTATCTAAAATTAGCAATTACATAATAATATAATATAATATAATTGTAGTGTTTTATTCACATTTATTATTGTGAAATCGTTCTTTTATAGGCTATATAGGTACCTGTTTGACCACAGTATGCTGCCATATGAAGAGCCGTCATACCAAGCCTCTTGCTTGAAATTTTTAGCGATTGGGACGAACGTAATACTTCTAGCACAGCTAAATGACCATTTTGTGCTGCTAAATGGACCGCTGTGAATCCTGCCTGAAACATTGAATTGTTAAATTTTATAACACGTAATTAATAAAAGAAAAAAGTTTCTTTAATTCGTAGCTATAACCACCTTATTTTCGTCGGAACACGATGCGCCTGCCCTGACTAAAACCTTAACCACTTGGGCATGACCGCCTTCGGCTGCTAATTGAAGTGGCGTAGCCTCCGTGATACGATTTCGAGCTGAGATCACACCGTTTTTGTCGAATTTCATTAGTTCAATTATCACAGTAACCGATCCTTGCATTGCTGCTATGTGAGCGCATGTATTTCCATCCTAACAAAAACAATGCAGTTAAAATGTAAATTCAACTACTGTGAACGATAATAATATTTACTTTAGTGCTAGCCAAAACTAATTGTGGATGTTGTTGCAAAAATAGATGAACAACTTCTGGATAATTGTTTTGCGATGCAATATGAATGGGTTTTTGCCCTTGGTCATCTGTTGCGTCTATATTAGCTCCCAAATCTAACAGTAATCGACACACTTCTAGTTGACCTGCTGATGCAGCCAAATGCAGAGGCGTTTGTTTTCTCAGTGTGAGAATATCTATTACAGCATTATGATCATGAATCAAAAACCTTTGGTAAAAAAAAATCAGTTTCGACTGTTATAGGTAAGTTGTATTTATTATAAAAAGAATATATCAATAGTTAACCTGCAAAGATCAGCGAAACCGTTCATAGCCGCTAAATGTAGTGCAGTCCAGCCAACTCTTGATTTACTGTTTATGAACGCTTTATGTGTCAGTAGAGCATCACATACCTATAATATAATGAACATTTTTATTGCTAATAAATAATAATAATAATAATAATATATTCATAGTTGTTTATTTCCATACTTTCAGGTATCCCCTTTCGGCAGCTAGATGAAGTGCAGATCGACCTTCGTTATCAAACACGTCTACTCTTGCATGGTTATTTAACATGGTATTTACCAAACTCATATGACCCCTATGACAAGCGATCAACAGAGGGGTCCAACCAACGCTGGATTGACGGTTCATCGATTGTTGTACCTCGGTTGGTGACATGCCATTCAGCATTGCTGTAAGTACATCGTTGTTACCAGCTACAGCACAAAAGTGTAAAGCTGTTTCGTGATGCTAAAATAACACATAATCTATGTTATTGTGATATGTGTAGGTATACGTAATATGCGGTTTTTTATAAAAAAAATTCAACGATTTTTTTTTCTAACTGGGTTGACTATTATTACGATTATAAAAAAAACTGTTAAATTGCGAATGGTTAATGTATCGATTAAATATTCTATACAAATATATTGTATACGTAATTTTAATCATTAATTAAGGTCTTAAGAGCCTTGCTCAGTGCTCGTGTGTCTTTAATAAGGAGCAATAGTGGGTGTAAAGTGTGCACATGATTTTGAATTGGTTTTGAATAGGCAATTTACATACATTTTCAAAAAGAAAAAAAATAATTTAACATTTAGAATACATTCACAAAGTAATTTACATTTGGCCTCGTATCAGTGCTACTACTATTGATTGTTGTGTTGTTATGAAATAATTTACAAACGCATTTTTGCCTTTACCAGTACCAACACCATCAAATAAATATTTATATTTATATTTATATTTATTATAAAATAGAAGCCCCTTTTTTGTGAAAAATTAATTTTATTGCCGAAAATAATAAAAATGAAAAAATAATCGTACTATCCGTATAAACAAAAATTATATTATGCTGTTTGTATTGGTTGATAATCGGTTGATAGGTAATCGTATCATTTAAAAACGGCTTAACCGATTTGGCTTATTTTTTTTAAAAATGTTCGTAATAAGTAGTCCGAAAAAGAAAAACCAAGCTACGGAAAGAAACATATTGGAAAAGTTTCCCGAAAAATTGGAAAATTCGGAACTAACTGAAAGTGCTTTTTTGACTTACTGATCAACGTAGAACGTAAACTATATGATATATGGAGACTGTAATGATATAATATAATATTTTATATTGATTGCAGTTATTACATTGTATTATGTGCTTTTTACATGCAATTGTATTGTATGGTGTATTTGATCTAATTCTCGAATACACGATCTCGAGAGCCCTTCGAATACCTGGTGATAGCGTAATTTTACCATTTTAACATCTGATTTTAATTTAATTATCGACAGGAGTCGTTTTTATATTTATTGTATTTGTACGATATTACAAGACTATTGACATTTTAATGGTACCTTTGTACCACTCATTATGTAGGGGTGCACTAAAGGATTTTCAAAAATTCGCATTTTAAAAAGATGCTCAAACACAAGAATTTTGAGATTTACCATGGAAATCAAAATATTTTTTTGTGTATTAATGGTGGCCATTGGTCATATTTTACAGATTATAATAGTATTATTTAGTAGAAATTAGTATTGTTTTTATTTATAAGTGGTTTCCACTGGTTACTTACTCGGGTAGATGAGGTAAACTATGCATTAAACTGTCACGTTTATGGTCTCGAATAAAGAAATTATATTTTAATACAAATATGAGAGCTTATACTATCAGCAAACAATCAGACCGTTTTTGTGAAAATTACAAATTGGTCTTAGAGATATTAGAAAAATGTAGAGAGTAGTTTTAACCACGTTCGATTTATACAAAGTGCTAGGTACCTATATATAATCGACTACAGGCGAATAATTGTTCATCTCTGTCGAATTAGTTCACAAAGCTAGGTTCACCGATGCCGATTTGACCCTTAACTTAAGTACACTAAAACCAATAGATACACCTGTATAGAGTTATATTTTATTCTTTTTAATTTGTTCACTGTGAGAAGTCAGGTTATTCAGCTAAAAATTGTTGTTGATTTTGTTGAATGGTTACCATTGGTTACATGTTATTATATTACTTTTATAATTAATTGCGCATACTTTTTTTACAATTATATTTATAAAAAAAATAACAAATTTTTAACACTGATAACGCCGGGTGCGACAGTTAGCTTATAATAAAATAATTTATTACCTATAGCAACTATATTTTATACCTGTGATGCAGACTTTAATTTTTTTAATACCTAGGTATAACTTATCTGAATAATTCATTAATAAATTAATTATTAATGCAAATTATTATATTTTTTATTTAAAACATAAAAACTCAATATTATTGCAGATAATATTCTTTTCTTTGATTGTTGTATAGTCATATTACATTCAAACTTACGCGTATATTATGACTACCATGATCATAATATTATTAAGTATAATAGATCGAACTGCGTTGACGACCAGTTAATAATATACCTATACATGTTTGATTTCAAGTACTATCTTGATAGTATATAATTTGTTCATTTAAATTCAAATTGTTAACTACATGTAAAAATCCTAATATAAAAGTAAAGTAAACAGTTTAATATTGTGTTACAGGCAGTTTATCGTTTAGGACTTTAAGGTAATACGCGTAGTCAGTATAATGTTAGTAAATCGTACAATTACCATTAACCATTTATATAAATAGCATACTAGGTATCATGTTACTGAATAAATTAGAAATTAGAATAAATCAATATTCAAATGAATTACTGATAGTTTCTTTAATTTGACTGTGGCATTTCCATACGAACAAAATATAATATCATTATACGAAGAAATAAAATGTTTAAGTGTAATAAACACGTCAAATAGAACCTTACCAGTTTCGTCCGTAAATTGATGTCGGCTCCTCCTTCGAAAAGTAATTTTATAACTTTAGCGTCATTGTTCGATTTGGACTCATTAACTTCGGTTTGTTTTATATTGGCGGCATAGTGTAGCGCGGACGCGCCGTCTTCGTTTACACTGTTTACATAAGAATTAGCTACTTCATCTCCTTGTTTTGACTTTACGAAATTGACAAGTTGTCCAACAATGTCTGCTTGACAACTTCTGCAAGCCAAGTGCAACGGGGTTTCTCCCACCTATAATATTCCGCGTCAAATACAATATGTTGGATTAGAGAAAGACGATTACGGCCAAATATGTTTAAATTTTGTTTACAACGATCGTGGGTACAATAATAATATAACTTACTTTGTTCTTGAAAAGAGGATCGCCTCCGTCGTCTAGTAATAGCTGAAGGGTTATGAGATTTCCGTACTGGGCGGCCACGTGGACGGGTGTTTGCCCGTCGTCCATGGCCAGATTGGGACCGGCTCCAGACTTGAGCAGCATTAAAGCACAGCGGTCGCCGTCTTTCACTCTAGCGGCTATGTGTAAGGGAGTTTCCCGCAGTTTGCCGCCTGTAAAAAACATTATGTAACCTATAATTTATTTAGTACCGGAAAGTGGAAAATTCTCTATGTTTCATTGTCCATCTATTAAAAATAAGGTACAATACTTAACGGTCAACACTAACCTCTTACGTGAACATCGGCTCCATATCCCAATAACGTTTCGATCACTGCCGGCTTAACGGATTCCACTGCTATGTGTAGGGGAGTATAGTTGTCCTAAAAGTTAAACAGCATAATATAATACTATATTATTATGACGTGTTAGCTTATAGACAATGTTTTTATCAGTGGCGTATATACGATTTAATTTCAAGGAGGGGGGGAGTTATAAATCCCGAGTAGGAATTCCCTACACTCTACAGACCACAGTATAATTAATAATAATAATTATACACACATATACACACATGTGTATTTTCGGGCGGGGTTTTAACATATTGGCGGGAAACCAATACATCACTGATTAATATAACATGATCGACCCATTCCCATATATTATTATAATGCGCGTACGTTGGTCGTGACGTCGACTTTTTCTCCTTTCTGCAACAACGTGTTGATGATTCCCACGTGCCCGTATCTGGCTGCCGTGTGTATACTCCGCGCGCCGCTCTTGTTGGGCATGTGTAGATAAACACCTTTTTTGAACAACATCATAGCACAATCTGCGTGACCGTTTAACGACGCTATGTGCATCAAAGTGCTGCCGTCCTTTGTCCTCTCGTATATGGAAGCCTTGAACTTGTCGACCAACAGCTCGATGATATTTGCATGGCCGTTTTCGGCAGCCAAATGCATCGGGGTTCGGTCTGTAAACGACGCAAAATCAAAACCAAAATATTACAACGATTCGCTGGTATGGTTATACGATGAGGGGATCGACCACGCACCGCAGAGGAACTTAACTAATAATAAGATGTTATTATGTATTTATATTTGAATAAGGCATGTATTGTACTAAATTGTTTTAATTATATATATGATATAGGTAGATAATAATAATATACAAAGTAATGTATACTTAACCTAACCTACCTTGATTATCTGTTATAGCAGCACTGGCTCGTACGCCGTAAAAATATTTAACCAAACTTTCATCTCCATCGGCCGAAGCTATATGAAGAGCTGTCTGACCTTGGCCCTATATTTGCCGATTCGTAAGTATATATTATAGACATCATGTGTAGACATTATATAAACAGTCAAATGACAAACGAAATGTTAACTGATACCTACGTTTTGACTGTCTACGCTAGCACCGTAGTCAATTAGTATTTTTATCATGTCTATGTCTTTTCGTTTGGCAGCTAAATGAATGGCCATATCGCCGGACTTGGTCTTGAACTTTAGCTGTTCCACTGCTTGGGTCGACAGCAGTTCCCGGCACATCGACTGGTTACCGGTTTCCACAGCCAATAGCAGTGGTATTTTACCGTCCTATATGCAGAGCGTACCAAACAGTTGTCGACCAAAATATTATTAATAATTGTGTTTTAAACAATAGCTTGATAAATAATAAACGATAGTGAAATTACCCCGTCGGCAATGGTACGTATATCTTTACCGCAAGACCCCAGGAGCACTCGGAGTATGCTTGTCGCCGTACCCGTCTGCCTGCTCGCCACCATATGGACGGCTGTCTGCTGTTTTGGCTTTAAACGAAAATTTTCGGTGAGTTAAAATTGTTGACCAATATGTTATAGTATTATAGTGTCATCAAAAAATCTAATAACATACACCTCCTGGAGAGTAAACGTCCACCCCTTTTTTTGGCAGCAACACTTTTATTACGTCTTCTCTGGAGTATGTTGCGGCCAAATGCAAGGCATTAAAATTTTCCTGAAAATTGTATACACATGAAATTACTGTTATCTAAATAATAGCAGAATACTCCCTAATAGGGGCGTAGCTTACTGTATGTATATTAACGCAAGTCATATTAAATTTATGGAAGACAAACGATCGAGTATTTTCGCGTGACCGGAATATATTTATAAAAAATACTATCTACACAAGTCTTAATAAATTCGCGACCTGACGATAAGTTTTGCGGTGTGGGTAATAACTCTTTTTCATGAGTCATCCGTTAAGTTTTAGTAAGTTGTTCATAAAAATAGTTTTCAGATTATGGTTTATACTATGGTTCACGAACAATATTACTAAAATAATGATAATAATATAATATATGGCCAGTGCTTACTATATTTCTAATTGTAACATCAGTTCCGAGGTCTACCAAACGTTCTAGGAATGTGGTCTTGCTTTCTTTGACTGCGTACATTAAAGGCGTCATTCCATTGCTCTGTATACATAATATATAATATTATTATATAAGATGGTTCAACGTTGTGAGAAATATTTTATTACAAATTTATAATAATATTACATATTATATTTTACATATTATTTCGTTTAAATAACACATTGTTTTAACTAATTAATTAATTAATTAATTAAATATTTTATCGATGATTCGTACACATCAATACGACTACTGCACAGTGCCCACTATACTTTACTTAATATTATCAAATAAAGCCTCTATGCCTCATAGAACACCTATACAATATTATGTTGTTGACTTTTTCGTAACATTTAAATTTCGCCAAAAGATAAAGTAGGTACACCTTATTCTTTTGATTCGTTTGCATAAACTGACATTTCATTATAAATAATAGTTGTGCTATCAACTCAATATATGTTATATTTTGTGTTTTATAGGTTGTAATATAATATTTTATACCTATTTAATGTTTTATTTTCAAACAGGTTGAGTTTCTTGTAATATTGTAATATTGTCTTGAAATCAGAAGAATGATTTATGCGATTTTTTGTTTACTTTTATCGATACATTGATGGATGGCTAAGTACGTTAAATGTTTAAATATATCCACAAAATATTAATATTTTTCTATAATATATCTTACATAAAATGTATTAGGTATATCATATGTGTGTCATAATTGTTCGAATTTTTCCGCGTTGAGGTCAAATAAATTTTCCTTGTTAACTTTGTTTAGCTCAATTTAGACAATTTACTTTAATCATGTAATGTATGTGTTAAGTTCAAGTTGTGGCCTTTAGGGTAAATCGCGTGTCGACGGACCATGACGCTTTTCCGGTTGTGCTAGTTTTCCAACGTCCACGCGTATTTTGGAATGGACATCAACCTCGGGTTTTTTCAACCATAAAAAATATATTTGCGCATCATGTGTACAATTAAAACTTTATTATTTTAATAAAGCATAAAAAACCAAAGTAACTATACCTGATCCACTACACCGGCTAATGGCGTTGACGTCACATCCTCTCCCCCGGCCGCTACTAATTTTTCGACCACCTTTAGGGCCTGATCTAACGGTGGCCATTCTGACTTTTGGCATAATTGTAAAATTCGCTGGGCTCCATCTCTTATGGATGAGCCTGGACTAGGTAGAGTCGCTGGTAGTACTCCATCTATAAAAACATCAACCATCGAATAAATCATAATAGAATATTGTATAGTCTAATTTTTTTTATTTTTTTTTTTAGAATGTAAAGTAACATGTGCATTATTAGTACCTACCCGTCATATTATGGATTGCTGAATTGTTATTTTTTTATTACATAGTACTTCGTTATGAGTTATGACAGTTACCTATGTTATATATATATATAAACGTTATAGTTGTTAGTCCAAATAAATAGCTATTGTTTTTATAATATTTCTTTATAATTAATGTATAAAAATATCAAATATGATATATTATATTAATCAACAATACAGCTTTAATATTTAAATTGCATGTCAATATGTCATATTCTGCTTATCTTACCAATAATTACTGCATACCTATAATTAATTTTTATAACAAAGTTATAAAAAGTTTTTCAATTCATTAAAATTAAAAACTAAATTTTTATTTTCAAATGGTAAATGTAATTTTATGTTTGATATTCATATTTAAAATAGAAATTATTTTTGCTGAAATTATTGAAACTCGTCAAACATATAGATGTGTAAATTAAATAATAAACCGATATTACCTAACCAGTTTAATAATAAATTATAATTATTTACTAATAGTAAATAGCTGTAAGTACAATTTATTGAATAAGAATTATATAATATAAAGCATTGGCATTTTTGCTCATATAATATGTATATATTTAATACTAATTTCATCAAACATCAAAAACTGAATTTTATATATTTTACTGTTTAACATATTTCCTGATACCTACTCATAAACATTTTTTACTGTGGAAATTACTGAGCATTGATACAATTCCGTATTTTATTACTGAATGATTATGCTGATATTATTTGCTGCATGTACGTAGCAGATAGTGGGTATTATAGTGGATTATAATTTATATTGTATTATTGTTTTTATATTATGCCCAAGTGGTTTAATCGGTGTAATACTATAATCACTGTTCATATTTAACTTAACCCCTGGGTGGAGTACTTATTTTCTAAATGCATAAACTATAGCAAATTTAGATATTTTTCGAAGTCTAAGAGCATATTTATGAAATAGGTAGGTATCTAGTATCTACCGAGATACAAAGTTAAGATGTATGTAATTGAAATTTCTAGTACCTATATTCTTACAATCTAGTTAGTAACTCATTTGCATTCGAATATGAATTATAGTCGTATAGAGTAGGATCCTGATTGTATAGACCTGCAGTAGGCGTGACCAACCCGCGGGCCGTGAAAATGTTATGAAATTGAAAATTTGTATAGGAAGGTGAAACAAACATTTTAATTAAAAAAAAAAAAAATTGATAAGCTTTTAAGAATTATAAAATATCTTAAAATTGTGTGGTTTCTAATGACGAAAACAAATTGTCAACTAGCGAATAGAGTGAATATATTAAAAGATAATAATTTTGTATTTATCAGAATGAACAAAAAAACCGAAAAGTATATGCAGCCCGCAGTATAAATATGAAGTTCGAATGTGGCCCTCAAGTTGAAAAAAGTTGGGCATGCCTACTATAGACTATAGGTAATACGCATCTAAATTCTAATTGAACCATGATAGATTGATACACCACTTTTATTGGCCATATAGGTAATTGGCCTCATAATGACTAGGTATACTATAATATAATATTATGGGTACCATAGGCGAAATTTTGGTTAAATTTATGGGGGTGCTAGATTTATGTCAACTAAAGTTGTCAGTGGGGGCTTGGCCTCCCATACCCCCTCCATTCATACTCCTTAATTGTATACACCTTCGCATTAATCTTAATATAAAAAAATACATATAGGTACCATAAAACATTATTATTTATATTATTGTTCTGGTATTATTATTATTATGAAAATAATAAGGACTTAGAAATAATTGTATCCAATTACCTATGGCATAATATTATAGTCAATAAAAATTCGATGATGCTATCAAAAATTTGGGGGTGCTAAGCAGCCCCCAAATTGCGCCTATGATAGGTACATATTATCTCAACATTATTTCTCGAAAAACATTATGTATACCTATACTAAATAATTGTTGTCACATGGTAATAAAATGTATTAGTCACGTTGCCCAGAATCTTTGACACTAAAATGTATAAAAATAAAATGTACAATTTGATCAAAAAAAGTGGAAAACTATTAAAAACAGATTATTTGATTTCGAGGATTATAATAATAAAAAAATACTTTATCTGCTTCATAATACTTTTTTAATGAAACAACGGGACTAACAAAAAAAGAAGCCGAATTTTGTTTCAATATGTATTGTAGTATACAATAGTCGTATATATTCATGTATATTCTGATATTCAAGTATCCTGCAGTATATAAAATATAGATCTCTCTGATTCGGCTTACCTTCGATTTGAGATGTTACACCACAACTCTCTAGCATAGTATTATTATAATATATAGATCGGTTGGTATATGGAACTGGTAAATGTGTATGGAACTCACAGTATTTATTATGGACAAATTGTGCACAAACTCTTTGAGATTTATTCGAGTTTCGTGATGTCAGCATTATGATATTTTAGTTTATATTATATATTTAATATAATTTATTGAATAAAAATCCCGGGATGTCAGGGTGTATAATGTGGTGTACATATTATGTGGTGTGAAAACTCACCTTTGGTCTCGTCTTTTTTGTCGTCTGTCTTCGACGTTCCGCCGGTGGCGGCAGCCGACTTGTCGTCGGCGGCCGCGGTGGTGGCCGTGGACGACGGAGGCTTGCTGTTGCCGGCCGCCGAGCCCCTCTTGCCGGAACCGCCGATCATGTTTTTCGCTGACTTAACAACAACAACGACGATGACAATAAAATTGTGCTCGCGAGTGGTCTACATCTCAACAGACGACAGCACTACGCGAGAAGTCGACGCGGAATTTCTTCACGAAGACGCGTTCACCGGCGGCGGTGGCAGTTGCGGCGGATCGATAGATCGCTCGGGTGGACATGACTACGACGATCTACAATAATATAACGATAAATAATTGTGGGCACAGCAGCTGACGATGCTCGGGGTTCGAGGACTGCACACCGATACACCTAATAATGTATGGTTATTAATTGTTATACCTAGATGGGTAAACACACGCCGACCACGACGAATCTACGGGTTCTCCGGTGCTGCGGGCAGCTTTTTCGTCACCCGCGTCCCGAGTTGCTCCGTAACTGGCACTCTGGACGATTACAACGAACGTCGACGATACGCAATGTCGTACGGTAATAATATTATACGAATATTACCGCGCTCGTGCAGTGCAATAGGGTATACTGCAGGCTGCTACACGAATTGTTATAGGTGCACCCGCAGGTGTACGTGTGGCAGGGCGCTACGCGGCGTGTTCTTTGGGATTTGCATGTCTCTCGTAGCAGACCAATGAAAGTGAACTTGCCCGGACGGAAGGTGGTGGCGTACCTGTATACCTGCTACCTATGAAAGTTCGCATGCTTACGTGCTGCTTTATACGACACACCGCGCCCCCCTCTCCCCGGTCGGTCACCCTTGGGGCGCCGGGGCTGTGAGGTCTCGCCCCCCCCCCCTCAACCGTGCGATCGCTCTTTCGCCGTCACCGCACGATCCATACCTATATATACCTATAATGTTATATACCCGCGTGTTATCCACGCGGCCTTTCTTCCGTCTGCAGCACATAACTCTACTTAATTTGGGTTAGGAGTGAATGTACACCCTTTTTCGTTTTAGCTTTATATATACATGTATATACCTATTAATATAATATGTTTCGCAGTTTATTTTTTCACCGCGTGCGCGTAATTCAACCCGTTTAATATACTTAACTCTAATAATTATTCTAACAGTGGTCAACAGCTGATTTAGGCATACATATTATTAATATATATTATTATACATAGTCGTACCTCTACAACTAGGTAGGTATACCATATATTATGGTATGATTATTGTCATTCCGTTAAATCCCGCTATGCACGATGTACCTACCTATATTTACTGATTGAAGCTTTGTAAGGATAGACGATTATTTCCGTAAACACGACACTATCGTATTAGATATTATGATATTATAATATACTTATTTCTTCCGTTAAGTGAGAGATTGGAAAGCATTTATCATAATATAATATACATAATATTATTGTGTATATGTGTGTGTGCATTGAAATTTACAAAAAAACTATACATTTCATATAGGTATAACTATAATTAATCATGACTCATGATTCAGATTCGTACAATTTATATAGATAGGTACTGCTTGAAATAGGTACATTGGGATTTTTCAGAAGTGATTATAGAATTTTTTTTAAATTTACTTTAGAATAACCACGATTTCAGTTGTAATATTATATATTATGTAAAATAATACAAATTTGCTGAAAGTACCTACATATAATATAATACATTTTTTGAACATATAAATAACGTGAGGAGAGGCTGTGCAGTAATATTGAAATCATAATTTAAAATTCCCTATTCTAGCGACTTTTTAGATTTTTTTTTTTTTTTGGGGGGGGGGGGGTTAACTACGGGGTTAACTACAGGTCATTCTCAATTTTTTTAATGTGATACCTACTCAATATTTTAGTTTTACTGTGGTTGATGTAGATGTTGAGTACTTGAGTACTTTTGTTGCGGTTGTTGTCATCTAAATAGTTTATTAAGTATTTTCGAAAATTAAATTTGACATTTTTTTTAGGTATTAGCTATCGTCAAATTGTTGAGAAAACGATAAATGACAGCGTTTGGGTTTGTTATCAAAGAGTGAAGGCTAATTCGACTATGTTTGATATGTATCCACATAACCACATCCGTGAAATTATCGACTACGTCACTTCAGCCACTACCTACCTATGTGTATTGTATTTACGTGACAAGTGCGCGCCATCGAATTTATAATGTTAAGTTATATTTATAATTAGTTGTATATATTTTATTGTTTTGACGGTAAGATGTGGAGATGTTTTGACTTTGAACTAATATTATAATGAGCTAACGATAAAACCAGCTGGTGTCAGGGTAATCAGTTAACAATTATGGGCTGATTAAAATATTATAATATATATATATCGGAAGTCTGACAGGTACGAAAACATGTTACGTAATAGCATTGATTATGAATACTAGACTTATTCATGATAAAATCAATGGTAATAGTTAAATTAATACTGAGGACGTTTTTCGGATATTCGGTTGAAGAATAGTTGGATTGGCAGTATGTTTACCAATATACAAACGACTTTTTAACGCGATTTAAAATATTTAACGATACAATACACCATCAACTGTGAAGTTAAACATCGAATAGAATTTTATTAAATCATAGATACTATGAACGTTTGGCGTAAGTGTCATAACTGTAAACTGGGTAAGAATTGTATCATTATTATTATAATTATTATCAAGGTGTAATTTTACAGCATAATCAAGGCATACAGACTAATGACTATACATGCAGGTATACAAATCTAACCTAAATGCACTTGCTAAGATGCTCCTTCTTTAATTTATAACTGTTTTCAAGTTTTGTCAATATCGAGGAATACAATTCGTTCAGTATCAAGATTTAAAATTCTTAATCTTCACTAAATTGTATATTTAAATTAATTCAGATATGACCATCAAATTACACTTGTTGAAGTATTTTAATAAATTCAAATAAATATGAATTATATTTACAAATATAAATGTTCAAAAGAATTATTATGAAAAAAAACTATACATAATATTATTATAGTGGATATTACTATTGATAATAATTTATAAATAATAAATAATCATTCATAATATTTCTACAAGATAATAATAAGTGTACCTATAATAATTTAAATACATATTTAAATACAAATTCACAAACGCTGAAAGTAATGTTATCTAACTACATACTAATGGATGATACTAATTGGATTTGAGTCAACTTCAAGTTATTTAAATAAATAAAAACCTACAAAATTAACATTTAATAAAATATATTTATAATAGGTATATACAAATAGGTATAATTTCATTTATATTTTTATATAGTTGCCAATTTTTTAATTCTGTGTTGTTTATTTTTAATTATGTATTCATGTATTTACTTGATGGACCGTAACCAAAACTATAGTTGTAGTTGGATTAAATTTATAATACTTCTGGACTTTGGTGTTTGTGAATTTTAATTATTTCACCTATTTTTTCCATTACATAGCAAGACGCGTTAAATATTTAAATAACTCTTTTTATATTATTATTTATTTATAATCATTAATATTACCTAGATTAAAACTGTACACTCATATTGAACGTATAATTGATACACGCGTATTTTATCGATAATCTACGACTGAAGCCAATCAGCAGTTAATAATAAGTAAATATGTATTACCATAGGTAAGGTACTTAACTATAGGAAACGCTATTCATGTATAATCAAATGAGTGATAGTTAACACTAATAGTTTTTTTTCTTGATTGATAATGATTTTAGATTTAGTATAACAATGTAGAATATCTATCATTTCTCACGAGTGCATTTCAATTATATCAGTTCATGCACAGTGTTTCATCAAACAATAAACGGGATTTTCGAACAAAAAATGTTGTACATTTTACAGATTAATATAGGATCTACAATCTAGGTAAGTACTTATATGTTTAATGCTATGTATATTATTATGTTATAATGTTCCATGTGCATCGTAAATATATATTTACTACCGGACTGGGTTACGTGTAATCATATAGAATTAATAATCGTACATCGCCATAAATCATTATCACGTTCACGTCACTGAATGACTATAGGTAGATATATATTTAGAGTATAAGTTCGACAATTCTATGCTTGCATATGAGTTCAGTTAGGATGCAGCAATTTAAGCATACTAAGCAGCATGTGATAAATTCAGAGCATTTATTAAGGGTATTAAATGAAAGAAGGTGTACTCCCATCTCATAAAATTAATCTAGGTCTCATATTGTATACAATACAATTTCAGTATACTGAATCTAGTAGGTGATACCTAAATACTCATTATAAATTAATACTGATTCGTTAGAGAAAATATCTTATAGGTAGTTATAATATAATGTAGAATTTGTATCTAACAATTATGAACAAAAATAAAAATTTAACACTTACAAAAACTAATTCAAAATTTTTAAAATTACATATTATAACTAAAATTATAACAACTAATAATTATTGTAGAATTATAATATTTATACAATACCTAATATAATAACCAAATAATTTTTAATATTTAATTTTCGTAGAATAATAATACGAGTATTATTGTGATGTTTTTTTTCATTGTTGGTTCCTATCTAGTTATGAATAGTAAAAATTATCTAATAGTAAATACTGCTTATCGGTAACCTACTTTTATATTGGCGGATATGTTCTTACCCATCATAATACGTTTTTCATCAATTTTCACAATATGTTATTAATTTATGAAATCATCTATTTTCAGTGTTTATGAATCTATTGAATCTTCATTAAGTTCGTGTTATCACATGTCTTTCGATCATATTTTGTGCATATTCTGTCGTTTTTATTGTAAACATTTTTAGCACATATCTATTTTGTAATATTTAAGAAAATTATAAACACTAAAAATTATATCTATCACTATATTAATTCCGGAGGCCAACGATTTGTACCTACGATTGTCAATTATTATACGTTATTATTGTTTCTTAATAATTAATAATTCTCGTTGGTCTCGTTGTTTATTGATAATATTAATCGCAGTTAATCAGTTATAAAAAAAATCGGGGAACTCGCTCAACATTACAGTGTTTATATCATACACGTTACAGGTACTACGTCATTGAGTTTGTAGGTTAATATAATGGACACATCAATCATAAATTTAAAGTTTTTAAATTGTTTCACTCATGAATTAAACATATAAACAATTACGATTTAGGTAGTTAAAAATGGGCTTAGCTTGAAAATTCCCATTCATTTCCCATTTTCTTTTTTCCCTCTGTTATTTCAATAAGTGCTGGGTAGTTTTAATTTCGGCCGCTTAAAAGTATATCGACTAGATTCAATTTTCTACCAGAAACCACCACTGAAGTAGAAGATTGAAGCATTTCTCTACAATAAAACACACACACATATTATATACACACACTAATTTACGACCAATACATTCATCGTTTCATGCAGAATCTAAAATCATACACGCGTACCTAATCGTTTTTGAGATAATTTCCACTACATAGAACGCGCAGTGCAGATTAGACCGATCCGTACTAAACCATAACGTTATATTTATAAAATATAGGTAGTCGACAAAGTGGTGTGACAAAGGACTTTATTTGAGGTACGTTCTTCAACTTAAAGGGTGGTGGGTGTCCTGGAGACTAGGGACATTTCACATATAGTATATAATTTATTAAGTAAACCCTAAGACTAAGCCAATCATTCTCAGTTACCATTTACGTAAATACGTAATTATTTATATATATATAAGTATTTATAATAAATTACTAATATAAATTATTCTGCCTCATAAGTTAATGAAGTTCACCACGCCACTGAGCCGGTATATGATATATTATTATATAGGTAGAATACTGCTCTGTCGTGAAAAACTTTCCGAGAGCCGCAGTTGTAAGTACAGTTGTATAGAACCCGTAATGACATTATGTATATTACTTTTTAACAATAACTGCAACAATATTATTGTATTATCCGAGAAAATTCATCCGGAAATACGAAAGTGTTTTAAATGTACGTGTTGTTTTGTCAATAATTTTTGTTTCGAAGGCCTAATAACATGCAATTACCGGAAACCGTCCCTCGATACGCATGCAATGTTTGACAGCTACAAGTATAATCCGGGCTTGATATCATTCCGTATATATAATATTGTCGTCGTAGCCGGTATATATGTATTACATAACACACACATACTTAAACACTTTTATATGTATATACTATATTCATATTATATTATAATATATATTATTATATATACGCACACGTATGTATATCATGACGTATTCCCTGCAATATGTATCCGAACGACGCACAAGGCACCCCGAAGAAATTAAACTTTGACAACCCTCTCGCGTTTCGTGCGTTCAAACAAACGATTACCCGGTCGGTGGTACGTCGAATATCATACTATAGAATAATAATAATATTACGTATTCGTGTGTATATTATTATTACAACATATATAATGTATCTATATAGACGTTCGCTCGCGATTCTCGGCGTACCTATATTTACATATTTTACTGTTATTAGGCAAGTATATCAATAGTATGATGTGAATGTGTTACTTATAAAATTTGACGTTTATAAAAATACAATAAAATACAATACCGGCTACTTGCCCTATAGGCGCGTTCACTTTTTCATATAATATGTAGATACCACTTGTACCCAGGCTCGGCTCAAGGGGTAGGCGACATAGACCCGCGCCTAGAGGGGCACTTTAGTAAGAGGGTGGTATTTTCAATATGGTAATATTATATTATTAGGTGCCTAGTGCACTTTCCGATTGAGCCAGTCCTACGTGTACCTCTCCTCAACCACGTGCAATATTCGTATATTATACTACATAATATAGAGCAATACATCATATTGTTATTATTGTATTATTATGATAATTTTATTATATTATTTACAATATCAAGTTAATTGTTATATTTACCTTTTGCTTGTGTGTATATGGTATATCCCAACATACCTATAACGTGTAATATAATGTAGGTACAATAATATTATATCGTCGTATAATTATCTACCTTATATTAAAATGATATAAAAACATGCATATTGTTATTGTTTATTGTCTTGCATTGATTTATATCAATAGCCAATGCCACGTCCCTATAGATACACAATGTAATAACGACCTTGTATTTCGCGATTAACAGCAAAAAGTTCAGAAATGCATAGTGTACCTAAAAAATAATTTATAATAAATAAGTGTAATATAGTGTAACACTTGGTGTATGGTTCGAAACGTAGGTATATGGCTAAATGCGAAAAGACTGAACGCAATATTATGACAATAGACGGTCCATAATAAGAGCATTTTTTTTTTTGTTTTAAGATAAGGTGCCTACAACGCTTTTATTGTTATTTGGTCTACAAACCTCTGAGCGACCATCGTACTTTGCATTGTTATTATTTTATTGTTTAAAATGATCAACTTTCACCCCAGTAAAAAAACGTCTGTGTTACCTTGTTACCTATATGATATAGGTACCTAGATATTATGTATACGCCTATGCACAATATCGTCACTTGCGCGATGAAGGATTTTATGTAAAGAAACACGAATATTATCAGATATAATGTATTTTGTTCATTCTTTATAGTGTGGTATTATTTTACGTGTCCCGCTTACCTACCTGCAATTTCGATATAATAATACCAAAACTGTACAATATTATATTATAATATTGTATGCTATTGTAGGTTTATAGTTTTATACATAGTTATTATAACTTAGCGGTTGTTGACAAAACCTAACTTTAAAATAAACATAATATTTTGATTGATCATTAAAATTTTTGCTTGTATATTGTATTTAACTACCATTAATTTCCGTTGAATATAATATATAATAAAATTATTTATTTTGTGTTATTTTATTTCATAGAAATATTGTGGGCCTTAGTGAGAAGAAAAAATTAAGTGTATGCAAAAATATAGTATGCATATATACAGTATATAAATCGTGAACATTAATCAACATTAATACACTTAACATTATAATAATTGTCGATTGAGCTTACATACAAAACGCTTAAAATGTGTATTTATAGCTTAGATTCAATTAAAATTTCGAAAATTGACTAACAATTAACAAAGAGTAAATTAAATTCTTGAGAACCACTTAACATGATATTATAATAGTTTGGTCAAATAATACGAAACAATTGAATACATTTAAATTTTAAATACCGACAAATAATGACAGTATTTACTAAATATCATCGTGAAAATAATGTTATTCAAAACCATTAAACGCATTTAATAATGTAACAAATATTACTAGTTTAGAATTTGTTATTTTTCGAACCCAATTACTCGTACTTACCTACTAACTTAGTTTCATTTATATTCGTAAAATATGATTTTCATAGCACCCATCTTAACCTAAATTCTTTATATAACAAAACTATAAATTTAATTTAATTAAGTTTGAAGTTTTTAAATAAACTTCTGGCCCAACATGATTCCCCCTCCCCAATAAATTAATAACTTCAAGCTTGTACACAAATCAGTCTAACTTACATACAACACTGAGAAAGTTGAGTTGTAAAAATATTTAAATCGTAAAGATTGCAAAATATAAGCTAAGTAAACCTAATATTTAAATGCAATTTTATTCTACTGTAGGTACCTAAATCGTAATAATACCTATTTTAACATAAACAAAGATTGTAAAATATTTAATGATGAATTTAGATTGTTGCACATTGTGTAAGTAAAAAATGAATTTTAAAATACTTATTTTTTCTATAATATATTTGTTGAATCTCAATCGAAAAACTTATTATCTTCCAGTGGATCGTGTATAAATGTATAATAGATATTATTATATTTTTATAGGGCTACATATTATTGCGAATGAAAAATTTACTGTGGGGCCACAACCCAACGTCATCACACTTATAACCAACTATCCCTTATTGTTTTTCAATAATGTTAAATTTACTACAGCTATATTAACCTTTTAAATAATAATTTTAAATTACCTTAATAAATAAGTGTTTGTATTAGACAGATAAATATTATTCTTAATGATATGATCAAGGTTTCTACCAAAAAATATATAGTATTTTCGACAAGGATTGGTTTCGATGTTTGTAATAAACAAATAAAAGGTTTAGTTGAAAAATAATGAGCTCTTAATCGTTTTCCGATCCACCATATTTTTAGTAAACCATTGTACGCGTATCTAATACCTATGCTGTAATGCTATATAATATGTTTATATTATATTATCATACAACATTATTCATTAATTAAATAATATTATAGCATTGTTTGAATGTTGATTAATAATAACCGGCTCATGGTTTTACTATCAACAATAATTATTGAACCTTTAAAAATGATAATTCAATTTAATCATATTTACTAGAATGATCATAAGGAAGTTGGTAATAAATAATGTCTAGTAGGTAACTATAATAAATAGGTACTAAATACTAATGTATATATTATAGATATCCAGAGAAGTGTAATTACCATACATATTTTATTGGTACTCGTTAGAAAACACTCATTATCTTCACTGAAAATGAAACAAAATGTAAATATTTAATTTCGTGAAGTTAAGGTACCTCATACGTACATTGTAAATTAATTTTGATAAGTCTGCTACTAACAACCATTACAATGATTAATGATTATGATTTATGATGATATTTTACTTGATATTAAGGTACACATTATTTTAAGCAAATATGTATTAATCAAGTATTGCTTCTTTTATATAGTATCAAAAAATATTAATCAGTTTCACGACACTCCAAAAAAATATACCACTATTACGTTTGCTGACGTACCTACTTGAAGAAATTACATTTTTTTGAATTTTATTGATGAATAACTATGTTTCAAAAAATGTAATAGTTTTTACATACTTACTGTTGGAAACTCGTTTTTATAAAATTTCCCTATAAATAACTTTTGCACCTATTTTTGGAATACTCTTAAATGTTAGGTACAAAGTTCATCATAATTAAATTGTTTCTACATATATACTACAAAATTTACGAAATTATTTAAAAACACGAAGACGGTTGATAATAAATAATATAATATAATAATATAAATTATATAGAAGGTATAGAATATAATGATTATTATAATATTCATAATTTGGCTGTGTTAATAATGGATTTTTACGTGTATAAGATGATATTATATTATGCATATACTGCATACATCACTATTTAGATAAAAAATAAATAAGTATGCATTATTAATTATAACTGTTGTAGTGTTATATAACTTATAATAATAAATTATTATATAATATTAATTATAGTACTTACATGTTTTATTATTATTTCGTATATGTAACTTGGAAATATATAGCAAACACTTGAAATCGGCTAACGACAAATAAATTTGTGTAATATTCTAGAGTACTTAATATTCTAGGGTACTGCAGGCTACCTATACATAATTTGTTTTTTTTCGGAGCACTAAATAGTTTCAATTTTGATGATTAGAAATAAAAACTATTGCACAACTATTGCACAGTTGACTACTTAGTCAATTTTTATATTAAATGAATGAGAATCAACTAGGAAATCATTATTTTAACTGGGTTTTGAGCTAAATCTGCTAAATATATAATATAATTTTTTTAATTCGCCAATTCATAATTTTTTCAAATTTAATATTGCAACACAAATATTTATAACACACCCGGTGTAGTAGTTCGTTGAATGGAACTGTAACAGATATTTTATCATATTAGATAATTCGTTTCTTTTTATTTTTGGACTGGGCCAATGTTAGTCTACGTTTATGCAATTTTAATTTAACACACATTGGCGGACACACTATACATTTTAATAAGTCTAAAGAATTGTTTAGTTTAAACTTCCTGCAATATTATATTATTTAAAATCACTCTGAATACGTTAGGTTTTTCATTGAATCAATGAAACTATTTCTACTTTCATTCTCCATTGTTAATGAATAAATCTTAAAAGTAAAACACTTTATTTTACAGCTGTATACGCGTTTATTCATTTCGATAACATCGCGAACACGAACGCATAAAAAGTAAAACTCGGTCAGAACTGTATACACTTTTTTTTCGTTTATATGTTTTTATTTTTTCTGTATTGTATAAGCATCTTAAATGTACAATTATATTCTATACATAAGTATTAAGTATCTACCTTGATAAATTACTATTTAATAATATATATATTGTCAATCAACTAATTTCAAAACTTTCACTTTCTTTCCACACCTCACCATGCACAGTTAAATGTATTCAGTCATTTTTTCCAGTTAGTGTTAAACCAACTTAATATGTTTAGGTATTATTCAGCACATATTTTTTCAATAGAACTAATGATCTAATAACATTATGATTTAATATTTTCAGATTATCAAATAATACTGACAGATATTAATCAATTCCAGAACGTCTGTTATACTCTGTACCTAGTATATTACATGGAATCATAAGAGGTAAAATACGAATTAGTCTTTAAGATTTAGTATACGAAATCATTACAGTTATACCATTTAAACGATTTTTTTCGCTTTAGGTGATTATTAATAATAATAAAATTATTTATTGTTAATAAAATGACCAACTGCTCGTTGTTTAAAATAATGAATCTGAAAGGATTAAGTGCTATTAATAGATATAAAATGTAAGTATTTAATGTATTTAATATATTTTAATTTTATAATCATATTGATTTACAAATCTACCTACAGAGTATTATTATTTAATTTGTATATGTATAGGTACAATATCCGTTAAAAACTTCAAAACATTTCAAAATGGTTATTATTATTATTATTATTGCGAATGTAATCATATAATGTTTTATATAATCATTAAATCAATTCGGACGGTACAACACACTTTAGTAGACAGAAGAAGTAGATTTAGCCGTATAGTCTGCTTACAAAGGTTCAATATCTGGTTTAACCCGAGAAGTCGATAATCAGCCATATAATACGGCTCGTAGGCACATCATACTAAAATTAACGGGGCGTGTCATGTTTTTCCATTTTAAGTTTTAATTGTGTGTAAACCGTGCAAATACGAATATTAAGCTGCAGTGTTAAATTATATTACCGAATGCAGAGGGTATAGGTATAGGTACTTGTCACGCGTCGCCCTCCGGTTTTCTAGACTATTGGATATTTTTTTCGGTTAAATGTACCATGTTTACCACGCAACTAGGTCATTTTCATACGAGTGGCCATGACCTACAGAGCTTCAAGTCTACGGTATTTCCGTGCATAAAATATAATGAATGAATTTTGATTTTTGAACGATTAAATAAACTTCACCGATGTTAGGCGTATACGATTGTAAAATGCGTAATAGATATCTAATGCCGATTGAAAAATAATTAGAATAATAATAATAATTGTTATTAATATTAGTATTAGCATTAAAATTAGTTATTAATTATTATAGCCTCGAGTGGCGAATTTATTATTTATATATATAAAATGATCGTGTCACAATGTTAGTTACCACTTACCATACTCTTCCGAAACGGCTTGAGAGATTTTTATGAAATTTTATATGCATATTCAGTAGGTCTGAGAATCGGCTACTATCTATTTTACATACTCCTAAGTGATTAGGCTTGTCCAGAAAAAAATAAAAATAATATTATTAATAGAATAATAATAATGTATTATATATTGGTTGCGATTGGTTAATCGAGCATGTTTGTTGATTTGTATTATTATTTTTGTCAATATATATATTATATATAAATGAATGTTTGTGTATAGATTATACCTCTGGGAAGAAGCTGATAGGCTAATTTAAAAAAGGGTTAAATTTGGTTTTTTTTGTTCATTGGATTTTAGAATGGTTATAGGTTAGGTTAGGATTTTGTACTAATTGATTATATTAATCTACTATAGGTGGAATTAAGTAAAAACGACAAACTTGGTATAACTTTGATACTTTTAGAGTTAAATCATATACTTACGTACAAACAGTACGGAGTCCGCGATCTACCGCAAGTAGATTGCTTACCTGATGCTGCGAATCAGAATTTTAATTCCGGGCAACAGAAAAATTAAGATAAATCTAGAACATCATACACCGAATGTTAAATGACGCATTGAACAATTAACGCATTTGAGTCATATATAGTTTGTACATTTAACGCGTAACGAAGTGCACGGGATCAGCTAGTTTATATATATAATAATCTGCCATTTGTGCGTGTTTTTTTCTCTAATTAGATTACCACAAGTAAAATTGATGGTTAATAATAATTATAAGATGGCTTGATAGCGTGTGAGTGGAGAGGAATTACTGCACCAGTAATTGATATACCACAACACGAGTTATTTTAGCTAGGTATCTATTTACATTTAAGTGCAGGTGCCTATAGGCTGTAGTGTACCTACGTAGGTACTACTGCTAAGTTGGAGACGTGAAGGATTTGCGATTTGGTGATTTGCCTAAAGTTTTAAAAAATCAAATTTAACCCTTTTTAAATTAGCCCATCTTCTTCCCAGAGGTCTAATCTACACACAAACATTCATTTTTATATATTTTATATATTGATAAAAAATAATAATACAAATCAACAAACACGACTGATTAACCAATAGGAACCAATATAAAATTATACCAGTATAATATTAATTATACACTACCATACACTATTTTTTACTTATTTTTTCTAAACAAATATCCACTGTTGCGCCACTGTTGTATTTTTGACATCCAGATTTCCTACTTTTCTGGTGGATTTTCCTAAAATTTTCTTTCATAAGAACCTTGTCCTGAAAATTACGAACACAACAAAAAAGAATATGCCAAATCGGTCCTGCCGTTCTTAATTAATGAATTACTATACATATTTGGCACCTTTTTTATATATATAGATTACAGAAAAAATGTCTGACCTTTTCTACTAATATTATAAAAGACACAAATGCTATGTAAAAATTGCCGCTTATGTCGGGCTTTGCATGAAAAATGTATTAATTTAATGAACCATTAAATATTTAAAAAATGTATATGTCCACTAAATTATATTTTAAGCATCTAAACCTCTATATATTATTGTTTATTCGTTAAATGTTTAGTGATTGTTTATGCAACATGAATTTTTTAGTATATTAAAATATTAAATACATAATATTATAATATTATCGTCGCTTGTAATAATATTGTACTATATAATGTTTCCTCATTCATCGTTTTCGTTTTTCTACAGTCATCATAGATTTTCGAGAAACAATCACTGGTCGAAGCACAGCTACGTGTGTGGGGCCTCGAGTGATCCACTCAAAGCTTACACGGTCGGAGGGGTTTTCAATGACGTCGTGCAACAGACTCCGGACCGAGAGTTCTTGGTTAGTCGACATGAAAATAAACGATACACGTTCGCCGCCATGGATTCCGAGGTCAGCGAAAACTAAAATAATACAATAATATTACTATCGGTTTCATCGAAAGCGATAGTTTTGATATTTTGTCCTATATTATATTATTATTAGCATTACCTACATACTTACACCCGTTGCGTATACAGTTAGGCACGACACGCAGAAAAATAATATGTACTCAAATAATATAATGCAAACGTGCATGTTAATTGATTCATATTCTTTGAATAGGTGGATAAGCTGTGCAGGAGCTTTAATGCCGTTGGCCTTAAACGCGGGGACCGAGTCGGAATATGGATGCCCAATTGCGCGTTATACTTCACGGCGATTATCGCGACAGCTCGCCTGGGACTGATTTTGGTATTAATTTTTTAATTTTTATTAATTATTGTTAAAAAATAAAGAATTAAGCTTACACTTTCTTTCCCGTCCTTTACTTTGGGTGTTGGGGGAACAGAAATTCAAGTGTAATCTGAGTGCTTCTGAAATGTAAACAAATATTTATTCTGCAAAAAATGTTTGATTTTCTTTTATGGCATCTATGAAATGTGTTTATAAGTTTGCTATATTGCATATAACGTGAACAGGTTGGTGGATCTTTAGTGATTAAAAAAGGGTGTGTCATCAATTGATAATGTATGTCCAATCTGTGCTCTGTATAGGTGATGGAAATATTGTTGATGATGATTTAATTTAATTTATATGGTGACTGTGTGAATATCTATTTTAACTGTTTTTAAAAAATTTATTTTTATTTATTAGTTTGTTTGTTGGTAATGTTAAGTTCCTGTAGTTTTGCCAGGTTGAAAAGATTTCATTGTGAGTAAAAAGTATGAAATTGTTTATTGTTAATTTAATACTGTTTTGCTGATTTTGAAATTAAAATATAAATAAAAAGTGGGTAAGTGAATGTCGCTCTGCTGTATAGTAGGTTACAAGTGGGTCAATGTATAATGGATTGTATTAAACTTGAACCAATGATATAATATCAATGTATAAGGAAAATAACTGTGAGCGAAGACGGTATGTCAGTCTGGATATTTTATATTTTTATTATTTATTATATCTTAGAAGTTGAATTAATATTATTAATTTTTGTTCGTGTCTATGGTGATATACAAAGCGTTAGGAATTAGAATCCCGTTTTTAGCGGTTTTTCGTAATTTTTCCGTAGTTTTTCTCGTGGCATTAAATAACTATTGAGAAAATCAAAAAATTACTTATATAAAGTACCATCTTGATCCAATTTTCTAAAAGATAAGATACTATATGTTGAAATCGAAGGACTCCTTTTAGTAGACATTTTGTGTACAGGAAAAAAAATTGAAATAATTAACACTATTGTAAAACCACTAGCTTCCTCGCTCCGCTCAGAACCTAAAATATAATTTAATATAATATAGGTATATTACCTATATAGTATATATTATATATAAATTATTACAGTCAGCAGAGGTGTAATAAGATATTATAATATTGCTTATGGTCAACGTCTAAATAGTATACATATACGTATATTATATAATTTTAGGTAAACATCAATCCTGCATATCAGAGTGATGAACTGAAACACACTTTAACGCTGGCTGAAGTAAAGTGTTTGTTGACCTTAGAGAAGTTCAAGACCCAAAATTATCCCGAAATATTGGAGAAAGTCGATCCGGATATTTGGAATCGACCGTGTAACACGCCGGTCAAGTCGAAAGTGATGCCCACGCTGAAATCAGTTATTTTTGATTCAGAAAACCATATAAAGTTAGTGTTAATATAAACCTAACAGAAATTAGCATTTTAACACAGTTTTACATTACAGTGGTGCCTATAATTTACAAACGTTCTTGGACCTGGGTTTCAATTCAAATTATAGTATTCCTAATGTTCAACCAGATGAAGGTTGTATTATTCAGTTTACTTCAGTAAGTATAAGACAGTGAATTGTTTAGATTTATATTATATTATTCTATGAATCTATGATATTTTAATAATGTGATACATTGCTATTTTTATACAAATAATCAATTAATATAACACTTTACTTATGCGAACAGTATTTTTTTTACTTACCACCGCATTTTTACATACATGAAAATATTGTTGCTTATAAGCTACCTATATAAATCAAGAATTGTGTACTTTTGATAAAGTTAAACTGTTCAGTCTGTTATGAATATTATGATATTTTGAGAGTATGTTTCTTATAATAATAAATGTACTAAATTCAACAAGCAAGTTTTAATATATTTAATATATTTATATACGTATTACCTGCAGCATTTTAAATTACATTAAAATTATAGATACATTTATTTTACAATATTGTAAAGATAAACTTTCTAGGTTAGATCTCAAGTATGCTTTTCCTGGCTGAAGTGGTGCACATTGCACATAGCTTTTAGTTTTAATGTTTTAAAATCTATGAAATGATATTTTTTCAATTCATCAATTGAAATTACTTTTAGGGCACCACTGGTAAACCAAAAGCAGCATTATTGAACCATTTTGGTCTAATGAACAACGCCTACTCTATTATGAAGCGTTTAGGGATCTACGATGGCATCAGTAAAGTAAAGTTATTAGAAATATTTTTAAATTTATCTGATTATGATATTATATTATGATCTACCTACCTATCTAATATTATGAATATTAATTAATAATTACTATATACGTTTAGGGAATATTGCATAAGTTCTGCAATCCAATGCCTTTATTCCATGCTTCGGGTTTATCCATCGGCGCTCTTGGACCTATGATTACCAAATCAACTGTTGTATTACCGTCAGCTCATTTTGAACCGAAAGCTGCGGTCGATGTTCTTACTAAAGAAAAGTTAGAATATGCGTTTATTCGATTTTTGTTTTAAAAAATAGTTATTTTAAGATTTCATTTTTATAATGAATTTGTTTTAGTTACTTAGTATTATTTAAGATATATTTAAAACATATATAATGAATTGCCCGGCGTTGTCCCGAAAAAATCCACCAAAACCGTGGTTCAAACATGAGACATTCTGTACTAAAATACATGAAAGTGCCACTGCGCCAACAGCCTCGTCGCTTAATTAATAATAAATAATTTTAAAACCAATATAGTAACCATTTATTTTACAAACAAAAATTTCCATCGCAAATCTCAGAATCCCTGTTTAAACACCTCCCCGGGTCTTACCTCTAATTTACCCTATTTAAATAGTCTATCTTCTTCCTAGAGGTCTAATCTATCTCTGTACTAAATTTCATCGCAATCGGTCCAGCCGTTTAGGAATGCATAAAGGACAGAAAAACATTCATTTATATAATATATAGATAACAGTACATTCTTAATTATATAATATTAGCCAACCTAACTATTAATACGAATAATTGAGTCATTATTATAGATGCACAATTTTATTTGGAACGCCGACTGTATTCGTTGACATTATGTCCGTTTTCGAAAACCTTTCGCCAACTCTACAAGACAACGATTTGAAGTTCGGATTATCCGGTGGTGCCACGTGTTCTCCGATCTTGATGACCAAGTTCAATAACATGTTTCCACGCGCGAAAATATTGGTATTTTAAAATTGATTATAATAACTTTTTTATGATTCAGAATATGTCGTGGCAATTTAGTCTCGACAATTGAAACGATATAACTATAATAATTAATAATTATTATTATAATATTTATTATTAATTATTAATATAACTTGTTCGTTTTACTATATATAATTTTCGAATTCTTCAATAATTTTAGTCTTTGTTCGGAATGACGGAAACCAGTCCCTGTTCTT
Source organism: Acyrthosiphon pisum (assembly GCF_005508785.2). NCBI lineage: Eukaryota > Metazoa > Arthropoda > Insecta > Hemiptera > Aphididae > Acyrthosiphon > Acyrthosiphon pisum. Next base: position 29,514,347 of record NC_042496.1, read on the forward strand.
TTCAAAGTTTTACAGACGATTCAGATGAACGAGTAAAGTCGACGATGGGTTTCATACAAGATCACGTGGAAGTCAGTATGATGTCCAACAATATTTATACATATATGATACTAACGTGTTATAAGGGAGGGGTAATAATTAATAAACCTTTTCGGGAAGGCGTTTGTCATAACATTTTAGTTGGGTGATTGTAAACTCCGCCTGCAGAATACCGGTTAGATGAAAAGGTAATGAAAAGGTCTAATGTAAGCTCCGCCAGTTTTGTTTTCTTCCCTGTAACGGGTATATGGAAACTCCGCTAGTATTAAGGCCTTTCTCATGTAAAACCAAATGGTATTTCCCTACTAAAACTAAAAAATGCCCAATGAAAAAAAAATTATTTTTGTCACTGGAAGAGTTTACATAAACCCAATTTTACCTGTTTTATTTTCCTGGCAGAGTTAACACTGAAAAAAGATTTTCGTGGCGGAGTTTACATGCACCCATTTTAGTTACCTGTTGTAGTCTACAGTCTCTCCACCCTCCCCCCATGTAAACACACACAAACACACCCTGATGGTATAGGTACAAGTGCTATACCATGACCTTACATAATTATATTAAACAACTTTAGTGTGCTACTACTATAGACTCTAGTCGATCGATCGATCAGTGATATTATGTGAAAAATATTAAATATCTACTATGATCGTTTGTCAAATTCTAGGCGAAAGTGGTCGATACAAATGGCAATATGGTACCATTCGGAACTCCCGGGGAATTGTTAATTCGTGGGTATCTTGTCATGAATGGTTACTTTAACGACGAAGAGAAGACAAAGGAAACAATTGATTCGAACGGGTGGCTACACACAGGGTAAAGTATTGTCTATTCGAACTGCAGGGTGATTCTTAAGAGGGAGATTCTTATAGATGATTATCGAGTATATCGCTATGCTATTGCTTGTGGCTCGCGATAAAATAATTTATCTGTATATATACAGGCTTCATTTTATTGTATTATTATAATATATATATTATGTGTTAATGTGTTGTTAGCTCATTATGATATTATGATACTTCGATGTTTATAATATTGTTTTACGGCTGTATTTAGAGACCAATTTGTTTTGTACGAAGACGGATATGGCAATCACGTTGGCAGATTAAAAGAAATGATTATCCGCGGTGGTGAAAACTTATTTCCCAAAGAGATAGAATACTTCTTGGAGTCTCATCCATCGATTTCGCAAGTTCAAGTAATTATACATGCATATACTACGATTGTTAAGTATATAATATATTAATATGTATACAAAGTATATAGTTGGGAAAAATTAAAAAATACCATTAGGTAATCGAGTATTATTATAATTATTTATAATTTTAAATTTTCCAATATCATCAACCACCCCGCAATCTCTTTATCTCAGAACTATCAGCTGTTCCCATAATTCCTAACTCCGGTTGACCCCAGAAATCGCCTAGAACAAACGTGGTATCGTGATCTACTAATTGACTAATCCCCACTTTTACATGTTATGAAGTTCTATCGATGGATATTCACTGTCTGAAATGTTGTGAATTTTATTTTATTAATTTTATTCTACTTTTTCTTATATTTCTTATAAACCCACAACATCATGTCTTGTGCTTATTAGTTATTGTAAAATAAAATTTATAAAATGACTATAGATTAAAAAATATATATAATAAATTATAAAAATAACTAGCCAACGATTACGAACAAGCTATACCTATGTTGTTTGCTCTACGATGGACGTAGAGAGACAAAAATATTAAAATGTGAGATAAATCTTCAGTGTAGAATTTAACTAAAAAATAATTATACTTCATCTTAATAGATATTATATAGTATACATTTCCTATATTAACAAATTCGAATAAATGTATATTTATTTAATTTTTAAATTAATCGTGTGTCGTGGCCTAGCCATAGATAACATTTTTATAAACTATTTATTCATCTATTAATCATAATAATATAATATAATGTATTTTCACCCCACTCTCATAGTTTAATAATATGAACTTTTAGGAATATAATTTTAACGTTTTTGTTTTTTAATACTATAATATACGATATTATGATTTATGGTCGATGATAATATTATAATACATTATAGCCAAAATATGTTGAGTATATTATACTCATTACTCGTACACTAAAAACCCGCACCCTACGGGCTACGATTGCGTACTAGGTATTGCCTATTATTATTATTCTAATATTCTTCTAATACATATTTTACACGCACAATATATGTGGATAATATTGCTGTTTGTCACAGGTACCTACTACCTATACAATATACCGTACTGTCTATTATTATTTTATTTTAATAGTATTTTTATAGTACATGATATAAGCACAACTGATGGATAATCGCTTTTTATCGCAGGTCTACGGAATACCCGACGACCGGATGGGTGAAGAAGTGTGTGCCAGCGTCATCGTCAAAGAAGGGGCCGCGGTCACCGAAGCCGACATAAAAGCGTACAGCAAAGGAAAGGTTTGTTTTTGGCTTATTTTTATTCGACAGTACCACAAATGTAATTATACTCCACAACGGTTTCGTATTTTTAATTTGTGTATTATTGTATTCAGATCTCCCATTTTAAGATCCCCAAGTACATATTCATCGAAAAGGATGGGTTCCCGATGACGGCAACGGGCAAAGTCCAGAAGAACAGATTAAGTGAAATAGCGATGCAACGGATTTCGAGCCTTACCTAATATAGTTTTATTTATTTATTTATTTTATTATACAATAGAGAACATCGAACATGCTCCCTCCCCCAGCAAATAATAATACACAAGTCAGCTGCAGTGTATTATTTCCATAGGCATTTGAATCCATCCTCTTTATGCGTTACCGCACTGTGATTGTTAATTTTTTTAAACTATATTATTTTATTTTACCACAATACAATATAATATTATTATCATACATACTGCAGCTATCTATATACCTTATACCTATACGTAATCAAGAAGTCACGCCGTTATGTTTACAAAGTTCAGTAGGTATATATTATACGTTAAATAATTGTATTATAATTAATATAATTTATTTTACGTTAATCAGGTATCTGTTATACCATTATACAGATCAATTATTTGATTGGATTAAAATATACATAATGTGATAATTGAGTGAAATAAATGTTATTAAAAAATGAATATATTTAACAATATATTTAAAAGCGAGGTTAAATAAATACATTTCTGGGGATACAGACCAAAAAAAAAAAAAAATCGATTTAAGTATTATGACGAAATGATATTGAACATAGTGAAGAAATTAAATGAAATCGGCATTTTTTAACTTAGAAAGAATCGCTTATAACCTTAAATTTTAAAACTGGAGTTGAAATAAAATTATTATAAATATTTATTTTGGTTACAAGTTGCGTCTCGTACCACGCACGTCACTCCCGACTGAAGTAGCTCATTCCCCGTCATTGCCAATTATATTACAATACGTTCGTTGAGCAAATATAACATTAGGTATTATTTTTAATTACAAATATTATAATATATTTGTGTTTAATTGATCAATCTCAGAATAATTTTTCTTATACAATTGTATTATATCATTGAATTCAAATTTAACACCATTCATTACAGTTACCCACTTGCCCATCTTTTTAAGTTTTCACTTTTACGAAAAATGACATAAAATTATAATGTCATATAAGTATATAACCAAGCAGATTATTTTTCCTAAGAATCGTAATTTAACATAAAAATGGAATTTCGAACGAGTGGTTAATCACTTACATGTACTTAAAGTAGAGGGGCAGAAAGGTCCTCATAACATGTATAAATTGTGCCTTGCAACAACTACTTTGAAACTCTGTTCATCTAAACTTTGAATAATCGTGAATTTATAACTAATGTACTACCCACCGACTTTTACGGAATTCGATCTTTTAAAGAAATGCTGGAAATATATTTTTCTTGGGAACATAAAAATACAAAATATTATTTATGTTTCTTTAAAAAAAATTAAAAAGTTAAAAAAGATAATGACAATAAAGAGTTGTAAAAAGTATTAAGTATTTTAAAAATTGTTCGTGATGGTTATACATTTTACAAAAAAAAAAAACTTGATAACGTTATTACTTTTCGATAAAATGTGTGTTTAGTGTTAAAATAATCACCCATTATGTAGGTATAATATAATGATAAAAATAAATAAAATAACCTTTTATAAACTGTTAGATAAAAAATAATAGCAAACATAATTTATTGGTTTGTGTTCAATAATTATAATATTATATTTATTCTTACATGTTTTATTGTTATATTGTAGGTCCTATAATTTGGTCCTTGGAGATACATTGCTAATTTTTTGTTGAACTTGGTTATCGCCAAATAAATTTATATACCTAGATACTAGGTAAGTACTATAAATTCTCGAGCACTTATATTATAGGTTACGTATGGAAAATTTGTTTTTTTCGTAACAATTTATTTAAATTCTGTTCAGTAAATATAACAATTACATCATCTTTGACTAAGTATTAATATTAAATTAATAAGAAACAACTAGGAAATCTTTGTTTAAACTGAGTTTAAAATATATACATAATATTATATACCTATAGGTACCCACTAGCTGAATTACCCGCTTCACCCGTGTGGAGTTTTTTGTCTTGTTTAGATATTGTCTTTAAATCATTAGCATTAATAATATTATAAATTAATAATTATTATCACATTGGTTTATTAAAAATAGATGTTTCTGGGTACTCTTCTAAAAGGTTATGAGGTCTTACGATGTCTTTGTAACATAATAAATTACGTTATGGTGATATACAAACACACCAAAATTTAAATTGATACATTTTATTCGTGCTAATGTGGTAATACCATTTTATACATACAATTTGTGGTACTGCATTTTGGGGCTAAAATAACCATAATTTATATATAAATAATGAGACCCCCTGGTTGCAGGCAGGATGTGGTACGATAGAGGTGGCAGTAAATCCTACCAAATATAATATTTTTTGCCTTTTTTACCCTCTTCCGAAAAACCTAGAAATAACGTTTTTCATTTTTACACCCTTTTTACAATTTAGGAAAATCCTTTCTTATTGAGTATTATAATACGAAACTGCTGAACAAATTTCATACTTATATTTTTAGTGACATATTATAGGTATATACCTACCTAAACCCTTAGTGGGTTGAATTTTGGGCGTTGCCTAATTATTTGAGTTATTTTTAACTATTTTATTTTCTGTAACCAATAACAACAACATAATATATAAATAAAATAATAATAGTTTCTCGTGTGTCAACTATATTCAACATTTATATGTTCAAAAGTAAAAAATAATTAATAAAATGTAGCCTATGACACGACGGATCTGGCTGAATCTATTGACGAACATTTTATTAAAAATTGGTCAAAAACTGTGGATTTGCATAAAGTTCTTCCGTTTTAAACCTTTGATATTATGTGGTAGATAGCTGTAAGACCCTACAAAAATGAACAACTATAAAATACATGTGTATCTCGGTTTGAGTGTATCTCAGTTCACGGGAAAATCGGCGTCAATGTACCTATAATACCTATATAGCATTGTGAATTAATTTGATAAAGATGGGCAATCGTGGATTAGATTTAGCTCTTTGTATATTTTTTAAGCTAGTATCTAAACTTTTCTGATGTATTTAAAAACCATATCTGAAATTTTCGGAAAAATCAATTCAGTAGTTTTATTTGTATACATATATGCTACAAACATTCATGTTTGGTTTTAAGATGGGTATATGGTTCTATTTAATTGACACCATGTAAACGTGACGAATTGATGCATGGTTTTGGGCGAAAAATTAAAAAACTTATCTTTGCTATTAATATAATTATAATGTGAAGCAACCAATGGCAACCATTTCTAAACAAAAAAAAATTTCAAGTTCCACCGTGAATTTCAAAATCTTGGTTTAAAGACCTCTTTAAAATGCCAGTTTTGGAAATTCCTTTCTTAGTGGGTATTAACATCATAAAACGAAACTAAAACCAAATGTCATAGCTTCGGTGGTTTCGACTAGGTGATGATGAATCAATGTACAGTCAGTGAGGACAAGTTCTTTCCTATATCTATAAATATACCTACCATCTCCAGTGATCCACCCAGCTGTAGCACTGTATCATCTAGGGTTAGAGCTCCCGGAAACTCTTTCGAACAGTTATTCCTGTTCCAGGAATTCCCCAGAATACCATAAATTAACTACAAAAAAAAAATTTTCTGTAAATATTTTTTGTTATCATACATACACGTATCTAGATTTATGTATTTTTTTACATAAATATGACAGTATTATTATAAATACAATAAAATATCTATTACATAATATAATAATTTAAAAATATATTATAATAAAATCATGGTATATAGAACATATTATGATGATAGTTATTTATCACTATAATAATATTATATGCAGTTAATATTTTTAGCAGAAAAAAGAGTAATTTTGTTCAGAGTAAGCACATATATGGCTATATGTCTAAAATATATTATACTACTAAGCTACTGATGAAACCTTTCTAAAGTAGATTTTTGTGGGGAATAATGAAATGTAAATTTTTTTTTAAAAGTCAAACAGCTAATGGTTTGTCGATTAGCCGATTAGGTATTCATTGTTATCGAACACTAGGAATGCCAACAAAATATTCATGACATATACCAAGTATATAGTATCCCATTAATTTTATCTATTTACTTGTTAATATGGATGCCAACTTGCAGTTATACATTTTACCTTAAACCGCACATATTTTATAGGTGTACCTATAATATGGACTATTGTCTAGGGCGTCGCTTTTTGACCTTTTTAATGTCGCGACCCCTGAAATAGGTCAACATTAAAGTCAATCACCTCACGACCGTCTTGTAATACATACTAATTTGAGACTAATTATCGTTAGATTAGGTTAGGTTAGGTTCACTAGTTACAAATATTTAATCACATATATAATATAGCACACGCTTATTATTAACAAACACAACAATCATATTAAATTAAATTATTAAAATTGTAATTAAAAATATTATAAATTACATTTTTCTTTGGTACACAAGCGTTCAATTAACTCTAACCCTCGTGATTCCTATTCCCTTATCTATGGGATTGCAACCCACAGGCTGAGAAACAGTGGTCCGTAGGGCCTAGACTCTAAGGTATCCAAACGTCCCGGTGTCTCAAAAATCTTTATCTTATGACCAAGAGCTATAATTCATTATTCAAAATTTCTATTACATTATTCAAGTTACCTTTCTGTGGAATCTCCCATTTTCGTATAATCTTCCATACTTGCCAATTTATTTTATTTAGCAATTATAGCAGTGACATTTTGAGTGTTTAAAATTGTTTAATATACTGAAAAAATTAAAAAAGCTAATTATTTATTTTATAAGTTGAATTCAATTTAAATGTAATATCATTATTAACAGTTATAAATATGTTTTGGGATAAATTGTTATTTAGTACCAATACCATGTTAATTGTTTGTTTATCATTTTTTTGCCCCCATTGAATTTTTTCACCAATATAGTATCAATGCCGTATAATAATAATGGCATTATGGAAATATTATGTATGTACATAATATACATATCTCAATTGAAACCTTGTTTTTAAACAGACATTTATCGAAAAATTTAAATATTAAAATTAAATTCGCCATTAACTTGCCATAATATAATATGATGCGTAAACTATAATCCGTTCGGTTTCTGTATGATTCATTAGAATTTCCACACGTTTTCAGAATTGTCCATCCTAATAGTATCAGCTCTTGTTTGTATAAGATGATTCGTTTCGTTTGCAGTTCGAACCGGGAATAATGTAAATGGAAATGGCTCCCATGACGAAATATATTATAAATATTCATATAGATCAACTTTTGTGGTGTAGAGTGGGGGATTGACAGACTGCTACATTTTAATAAGTCTTGATGAATTATTCAATTTAAATTGCAAAATAATACTGTGTTTTGAATTAAAGTCTTGTTACTTAATTCTATTTTCGTTGACCGTTGTTAATATGAATAAATCTTAAAATTAAAATTCTTTATTTTACAGTAGTCGTAGTTGAATGCGCTTAAACTCATTTCAATAAACGCATATAAAATAAAATTCGGTCAGAACTGTATAATAATTATTGTTTATCGTTTATGTTTTTATTTTTGTTGAGTCGTATAAAAATGTTAAAGGTATCGTAAACATATACCAAAGTATCTCGTTTAATAAAATAAATTATATAACTTTTTTTTTAATTTTCTGACAACCAATCACAATAAACGTTCAACGATCTTGTCCCTCTCCCACGGTCGAATTTGTTCAGTTCTTTCTTTCTATATACAGTGTTAAACCATATTTTATTTATTGTGCATTTTATTTTCAATATCACTGATAATATATAGGTATTATATTATTATATAACAGCATGATAAATTATCGTCAGATTTTTAAATATGACTGACAGTTGTTAATCAACTTCAGAACGTCTAATATACACATAACTTCAATAGGTAAAATACTAATTATTTTGTATAAGTATTAATGTACAAAGTAATACAATATAGTTACGTGGTTTAAATGATTTTATTTCACGTGAGCTAAGTGACTGGAATTAATAAGATGACAAATAGCTCGTTGTTTAAAATAAGAAACCTGAAAGGACTACGTACTCTTAATGGACATAAAATGTAAGTACCTATACCCATTATTGCAATTAACTATAAAGACTGTGTTTACTATATCGTTGATATAATATAAAATAAATACAAAATAAAATAATACTAAATATTATTATTTATTTTGTCTATCTCGTACCTACAATATACGTTTCAAAGTTTAAACATTTAGAAAAGGTTTTATTATTTTTATTAATATATGTATCACACGTAATGCTATTTAATATATAAAATAACATTGACAATGTAAAATATAAATACATTTGTATTTAAGTATTTTGTACGTTTTGTATAATAAATTGCAATATCAATTTGGACAGTGCAACTGCACTAGTTCAAAGTAATATGGCAAAATACGAAAATTCGACTGGATATATCGTGTTTTATTTGTTTTAATTGCATACCTACACAAAAACGAATATCAAGGTGCAGCACTAAAGTGTAATACAGACTGTAGAGGGTAGGTCACTTGTCACGCGTTCACCCTCCGATTTTTTCTAGCCCTTTGGTTATTTTATTCGGCTAAAAAACTGGAGAAGTATATAAAGTATATTATAAATATATATTTATATATACAAACCAGGTTTAGCACGCAACTAGGTCATTTTCGCACGATTGGCCATGAGTCATGACCTACAGAGCTTCCAAGTGTGTAATACGGCATACGGCGTATTTCAAGCCATGATATTATAATATAATGAATGAAAACCACTTTGATTTTTGAACCACACCAAAATAAGGTGTACCTATTTCATTATAGGTATATTATAATTGTAGGTATGTAGGTATACGTTTTAAAATGATGAAAAATAAACACATCATAATTAAAAAAAATAAGATCAAGAACAATAATTATTATTATTATAATATAGTCTCGTGTTTCGTCTTTAGTATATTATCATACATTTAAAGTATATCAAACAAAATGAAATTTGTGTGAACTGTACTTCAATGCATTATTTCGGAAAAAAAATCAGAACACGCCTACAATAATTCCTACATATTATATTACAAGACGTATATTACAACACCGCGCGTAATAACCATACATAACACAACAATATACAATATAACAATATTATTATTATTATATAGTCTTGTAATAATATCGTACAATAATTATGTCTCCCATTATTCATCGTCGTTTGCGTTTTCCTGCAGTCACCATAAATGTTGGAGGAATAATCATCACTGGTCGAAGTACAGCTACGTGTGCGGGGCCTCGAGTGATCCGCTCAGAGCTTATACGATCGGAGGAATTTTCAATGACGCCGTGCAACAGACTCCGGACCGAGAGTTCCTGGTCAGTCGACACGAGAACAAACGATACACGTTCGCCGCCATGGATTCCGAGGTCAGCGAAAACTAAAAAATACAATTTTATTACCTATATTATTATAGGTTTCGCCGAAAGTGACAGTACTTATATATATAATATTACTATGATTTGTCCTATATATTTTTATCATTATTACACCCGATTATGACGTGTACCTACAATAATTATTACGACGCGCAACACGCAGAAAAATATTTTGTACTCTGTTACTATTATAATGCTGTTAACTCGTATGCTATAATTGATTCAAATTTCTTTTTCTACAGGTGGATAAGCTTTGCAGGAGCTTTAATGCACTTGGCCTCCAGCACGGGGACCGAGTAGGAATATGGATGCCCAATTGCGCGTTTTACTATTCTGTGATTATCGCCACAGCTCGCCTGGGACTGATTTTGGTAAGTATTTATCGATTTTTTTTCTTTGTTTGATTTGAAATTATTAAGAACGAAAGTGTATGGTATAAATGTTTAAGAATATCATTTCGGAAAAAAACAAATTGATTGTGATGACTTATTCTGTGTAGCTAGTGCTGCTGCAGTGTCTTTTAGGTATTTCAATGAACTTCAATTTTTTACAAAATACCCAATTGTTTTTTTTTTTCAATCCACGCCAAGACAATATACTTAAAAACAATTTCGCTTACCGTTTTTGTTTGTACCTACGTGTTAATGAACGTCTTCGAAATTTTTCCACGTCGTCTATGATATTATTTTGATACGTAGCAATGTTTGTTAATTAGTTGTGTAGGCGTATGAAATTTAAAAAATGTAATAAGTATCATAATTCGTAAATAGGAAACGGATTTTATTGTAAATACATATTTTTATTGGAATTAGCTAAACAAACCCAATTTTTTTTTTGCATATCTTGTAATATTTTATTATTTTTTAATTTAATTTGTTTTGATTTTTTTCTTTGATTTTTGACGACAAACGTTATCTGCTTGATCTAAACGGCGTCCATTATAATACACGTATCGATATGCCACTATTAAATACGTCGTTGATAAATTAAAAAGGTAATGATAGCCTAAAATAACAAGATAATAATTTTAAAAACTACTTAAATATATACTCCATGTTATCTAAATTACATTTACGTACTTATATGCTGACATGCCGCTATTATATACGTTGTCGATAAGTACCTACTTAGCCACCTATAGGTAACATTTCAGTATAATTTTGTGTCCAGTCTCTAGCTCAGAAGAAATTCGTATTATAGGCTATTTATAGCTGTTATTTTTTTGTCTTCGTACATCGAATTTGTTTCGTTTTTTAAATTAATGTTTGAAATGCCTAAAGTTGCAAGTTTATTAAATAATAAGATAGCTGCGTAGGTACTTAAAAGAAATAAGACTTTCAGAGTCTATTTTAACTAGATGGGGTAGGTATATGGTTAGAAGCCACTCAAATATTATTGCAAACCTTTAGAAAAAATGAAACAAATAATTTCAAATCTAGAAATTACCGAAACTACCACCGTTAGTAATAAAGCTAATAATTTGATGGAAAATGTTCATTTAAATAATAATTTAGATTACATTGCGCCTGCGAATTTTGGTTCTTTTGTAAATACGATAAAACAACAGGAGACTCTAAATGTTTTTATATTATTTTCCTTGTCAGAAAGCTTATGCATTGTTGAAGAAGCACAATATAAATTAGAAAAAGTACAATGACACATAGGACATTTAGTTAAGGAGACTCACTACTACCGTACATTTTAGACCAAAAAACCTTTATTTTTGGCAAAACTTAAGTTAGTTTACGTTGTCCAATTTTGATTCTGAAAAAAAAATTGAACTCTACAGAAAATTGTCTCTAAATTGTATGGAACACTTAGTAAAAATTGAATCTCGTATTATTGTGAACTGTAATTGAAAACTTGAAAATATGATTTTTTAAAATCTTAATTTAATAAAAAAAACGGAGTGTGTCGTACAAGTTAGATACATTTTTCTGCTGAATTTAAATATTTTATCAGAATTAAAATTAAACAACGTTAACTAACTTTAATTTTGTTAAAACAATAAGTAAGTTTTCGTAAATTTGGTTGAATTAGCCCGGGTGGCTAAGACAAGGTTAGAAATTGCCTAAATGTTGCAGCTTAATAATAGCAGTAGCGAGGCTCCTTAAAGAAAAATATGTATATTATGTATTCGGGAAAAATGACGGATTAAAAATATGAAAATAATTTGAGCTAATAATATATATATATATATAGGACTAAATCCCACATAATCACTAGACGTTGAATTCACACCACTTGATGTAGCTAATATAAAGTACCTATGTCCATATTACATCAGTCGATGTGGAACTTATTCTTTCAGTGAGTACAAAAACATTTTGCGACCAAATCGTCGCCAAATTTTGCTAGGTACATATTAAAAATTTTTTTTACATATTTGATTTTTTTATTACAATAAAGTCCGTTACCTAATCATAAATGTATATTTCAGCACATCCGATCCACATTCCGGTGATAGCAATATATAATATCGATTAAGTTTATTCCATGTGGGGGGTGCGGGTATGAGTAGTGAGTACCTACCAATTTTAATTTTTATTTAACATTTTCAATAAATCCAGTAGTTTTCCCAAGTTGTAACGGTTTTATTGTGTGTAGAGGTTTTTAAATCGGCACATGGCTGGTAGCCGGTATAGGTATAGGTTACATTATATATTAATTATTGTGTAGGTATTTAAAACTATTTTGCTGATTTTGATATCATATAAATATATAATACTATAAATATAATTTCATAATTTATATTATAATATTATGACGTAAGTAAGTACACTCGTGATCCATGTTCTCAAATTGTATTAACTGATAATAATACTTTATTCGTAAGTCGCAACCATAGAGTATCATTACTCTATGGTCGCAACCGACGAAAACTGTTATCAGTACAGTTCGTTATAGTCGTCGAAGTAGGTGATAATATAATATCGCTAAATTCGACATATATGTATATCATGATTGTAGGTAAACGTCAATCCAGCTTATCAGAGCGACGAACTGAAACACAGCTTAACGCTGGCTGAAGTGAAGTGTTTGGTGACTTTAGAGAAGTTCAAGACCCAAAACTATCCCGAAATATTGGAGAAGGTCGATGCGGACATTTGGAAGCGACCGCCCAATACGCCGGTTAAATCGAAAAAGTTGCCCACGCTGGAATCGGTTATTTTTTATTCCGAAAACTCTTTAAAGTAAAGTTAGCAATTGCATATTATTAGGTACATTAATTGATTTTTTGATCAATAACTGAACTACCTACCTATTCGTCCTATATGTATATTCGTAAGCTGAAGATAATATTGAATAGTAATAATTAATATCATATAATAACTTATGTTACAGCGGTGCCTTTAATTTACAAACGTTCTTGGACTTGGGGTCCAATACAAATTACAGTATTCCTAAAGTTCAGCCAGACGAAGGATGTAATATTCAGTTTACTTCAGTGAGCAAAACAATGACCTGTTTAGGCTTTTATTATACCTATCTATGCTATAATACATTGATTTTTTAATACATAATAATATAATGTCTTATTGATCTATACATTTCTAACACAACGTTTAACTTCTACGATCAGACTTTCCATTCAATAGCGTTTACAGTGGAACTTTTTTGGCAATAAGTAAAAGTATTCTTTTTACTAATGAAAACATTTTTTTTATTATGAACACAAATGTTAAAATGCATCGTCCATATTTTCTAAAATCAGATAGTCTTTAATGCCATACATATAATGTTATAAACTATCAAAATTCTATGTACCTATTACTCCATATGAACATACACATGCACAGTTATAAATAAGTAATACATTTAATAATGCCTTCTAAGTTCATAGTACCTAATATAATTTTTTTTTTTGCTTAGCGTTGTGTCACAGGGTGCATTTCTAGCTATAAATAATAAATCAATATTTACTAAGAAATATTACTCTTAACAAAATTGTAATGAAACTGTCCGTCAACCGTCCGTGCAATAAAATGCATCCAAAAATGAATTGGTGAAATTATTTTTAGGGTACCACTGGCAAGCCAAAAGCAGCATTGTTGAATCACTTTGGACTAATTAACAACGCCTACTTTATCATGAAGCGTTTAGGGATCTATGATGATGTAAACGAAGTAATTATTAGAAATATTTTGTTATCGATTTTGGTTGTAAATATTATATTATTACTTACCCATCTGCTGATACTAAGAGTATTTTATACGTTTAGGGTAAATTACATAAAATGTGCTGTCCAATGCCTCTATTTCATGCTTTTGCTTTATCCATTGCTGTCGTCGCACCTTTGGTTACCAAATCAACAGTTTATTTACCGTCTGCCCACTTCGATCCGAAAGCTACGGTTGATGTTCTTACGGAAGAAAAGTAAGCTAATGTGTGGATTATTTTTTTTTTTATATACATATTATATTATATTATTTTATTTTTATTTTATACAAATACCTACCTATTTATTATTTTACGCCAATTGGTAGTTAACAAGGATAAATATATGGACGTATGGTGGCAATAATAATTGAGTACCTACCAATAACAATGGCTATATTGTATAACAATAACAATAAGAAAAAGCGTGCTAGTCAAGGTGGATTGATATAAATCTACCGCCTTGGTACAAGTGATAGCCAGAGTATAGCCGGAGTATAGCCAGAAAACGTAGCTAAAACAACTAAGGAGCATTATGATTATAACCTCGCTGAGCATTCTGTGTTTGATAATGATTCTAACCATACAGAAGAGTGGTGATATACGACACTAGATATATAACTGGGCTAGGTGGTTTTGTATTCTAAAGGTAGAAACTTTGAATGGAATTTCAACAAGTAAATTGGGAGCATCTAAGGTACCATTTAGAAGGGATATTAAAAATTGTTCATCTAAATCGAAGTGGCGAGATGAAAGTTATGGGATAATAAACATATTACGTAGTCAGACGTAGTCGTAGGGAGACACGAATGCTAAGTTACCTAGTTAGAAAGCGATTGTACACCTACTAAAGCTTATGTATTATATATTGTAAATAGTTCATTTTCATTTTCCTAATGAACTTTTAACAGATTATTATTCATCGTATATAATAATATATAATATAGAATTAATAATATTGTTGTTGTTATATTGATGTTAGTAATTTTTACGACGGCACAGCTTCAACTGTGATAGAACGTGTAAAATTATTACAACATTCATAAAAAAATATTTACCTATATAGTATAATGTATTATTAAAGTGTTAACGCATTATAAAATGAGTAGGTCTGTAAAAAGATAATAAATACGTAGTACCTACCTAAATAATGTTCTAAAAATAAATATAAAATGTATGTATTATAAATGGGTTATTATTATATAGATGTACATTCATATTTGGTACGCCAACGGTACATGTGGACACCATGTCCGCTTTCGAAAAACTTCCACCAGAACTACAACATAACGACTTGAAGATCGCAATAACAGGAGGTGCCCCGTGTTCTCCGATTTTGATGTCCAAGTTCAAGAACATGTTTCCACGCGCTAAAATATTGGTATTTTAAAATTAATTATATAATAATTTTTTTTTTGATTCAACATTATTGTCGTGGCAATTAATTATGTATACCAATATTATTAATTAATAATATAACTTATTCGTTCAACTTTACATAATTTTTGAATTCTTCAATAATTTTAGTCTTTGTTCGGAATGACAGAAACCAGTCCCTGTTCATTTCAAAATTTCACAGACGATTCAGATGAACGAATTAAGTCGACGATGGGTTTCATACAAGATCACGTGGAGGTCAGTATGATGTCCGTCAATATTTATATATAATATGACACAGATTCACAATAGGGGGGGGAGGGGGTATAATAAATAATTATAATTACCTTATTATTTATTAAACCATATTTGGAAAGGTGGTTTTCTTACATTTATTATAAGTTACCAGCTGTAACCTATCATACAGTCTCTCCAACATCCCCTTCCGGCCACCTGCACCCCCACATGCAAACCGCAAACGTGTTAAGTATACTGTGTACTTACATAATTTAAATGAATAACTTTACTGTAGGTACTATTATATAGCATAGTATATATATATTCAGTTTTTGAGTGGAGGGAGTAACATTTTTGACCAGTCCAAAATAAAACTGTAAAAAAAACCGCTCGCTTACAATTACATTACATTACAATTGCATTTTTATCTCAATACAAATAGCCTTCTTATATAATTTTATACTTATTAGTTAGTATTAAAAGTTACTATCGTTAGCATAATATAGGTATAAGTAACCCATTTTTATGAGAGATAACAATAACTAAATGATTAATGCATATGTAAAAGGATACATAAATATATTACCTATTAGCTACTATATGAAGGCCCAAAACTATAGTCCATACCTGGTCTGACAGCTGCCCCATATTGCAAATTCCCACCCTGCCCCCCCCCCCTCCCACAAATGACGCCACTGATATAAAGACTATATATTCGATCATTCGAATACTCGATCGTTGTTATTATGTGAAAAATATATGATGACCACGTGTGTTGTACAATTCTAGGCGAAAGTGATCGATACAAATGGCGATATGGTACCGTTCGGGACTCCTGGGGAATTGTTAATTCGCGGGTATCTGAACATGAACGGTTATTTTAACGACGAAGAGAAAACAAAGGAAACAATTGATTCGAACGGGTGGCTACACACGGGGTAAACTATATTATTGTCTATTCAAAGACGGTGTGATTCTTTTGTCCTGTAATCCATACGATTTTGTCTGTGGATAAAAGAATCAATCTCTATATATAGCATGTGTTTAATTTAATTGTATTTTATTATGTGCTGATAAGTTGTAAGCTCAGTGTAATCTCGTATTATGATACCGCGATGTTTATATTGTTTTACGGCCGTATTTAGAGACCAATTCGTTTTGTACGAAGACGGATATGGCAATCACGTTGGCAGATTAAAAGAAATGATTATCCGCGGTGGTGAAAACTTATTTCCCAAAGAGATAGAATACTTTTTGGAGTCTCATCCGTCGATTTCCCAAGTTCAAGTAATTATACATACATATTACGACTTATGAGTGTAAAGTATAGATATATATTATATCGTTTCCCAAACTTTTATGAGCGTGACTCTAATTTTATATTTTTAATATTTTATATTAAATATTTTGCTACCCTTAAAAAAACCACTACAATTTCAAATATAATTCTTATATTTTATTAACACTAAATTATATTATGAAATAATAAAAAAATATAAATTAGTAATTACACAGTTAGTATAATGATTTTTTTCCTAGATTCTTTTTGTTACTTATTCAAATATTTTAGGAAGATATTTTTTTTAAGTATTCAAATTTGATTAAATGTCGAAAAATTTGTCAAAATCGCCTAGATTTGCAAAATATTTTGTAATTAAAATACATTACAAAATTTATAATATTTACTATCTAACAAATTTTTGTTATATAAAGATATATTTGTTTGTTTTTATATATATTATATTAATGCCAGGTAGGACGTATTGTAATTTATGTGCACATCATACGTGCTGAAATGTATTTTTACTTTTGTATCATTCACCAGCATCGCTACACTATGATAGCTGCATATAGTTTTTTACTTAGTACTATATAGTTTCGGCATACATTTAAAATTTATAAGTTTCAATGAAATATGTACATTTATTGCATTTTTTCAATACATTATATCAATTATCAATCAATATACCTATTAATATAGAGTCAATATGATAATAAATAATAACTTAAAATATATTTTATAATCAATAACAAAAGCTAAGCTAAACCAAATTTATCATTGGCAAATGGCAATGCTATAATTTTCAACTATGGAGTATAATTGTATTAACTCAATAACTAGTTTTTATATTTGAACTCGATAAATATTGACAGTATAATATTATAATACAATAATACGATCTTAATAGTTTAATACATATTGACAAATTTAAGTAAATGTACAATTAACTATATTATGATCAATGAAATATATTACAGTTGATAATTGATTGTATTGTCAACTGTTGTCTTTAAACCAGAAAATGAAACCTCGGTGCAACACGATTGCGCACTTTTTACCTTTTTATATTTGAGAAAATATGACACGACTGCGCACTTTTTAATTTTTTATATTTGAAAAAATATAACACGATTGCATATTTTTGATTACATTATGTATAACGTTATTATTAATGTTGGACAATTTTTTAAACTTAATTTATGACCTTATAATTTGTTTTTTGTTTAACGTGCAATAAATATTCCATATTAATTATAGGTATTAAATTATTATTATTTTTATAATCATTATGAGTAAATCTTATTTCTTTATTTTTTAGACCAATACCGAAGATTATTCATTTTTTTGACGCGTAATAATTGTGATGTATTATATTATAATTATTTATTTTCGACTATGGGTATTACGTTATTATTAATGTTGTTAAAAAAAATGTGTCAAGTAAAAGTATCGGTTACGGTTTTTAAATATAATTTAAATAAGGGTATCGGTTCCCAATATTCAAAAACCAGTTCTTTTCGGTAAGGTTCTAGTCCCTGACTTAAGTGGGCTGGAGCGTAATCAATTCTAAGGAGTAAAAACCGTAAAAACTAGGCATTTTATACTTCTGTTTATATGGGTCTTGTGTATGTGTTGAAAGTAAATGAACATTAGTGTACGTATTTCGTAGTATTGATCACGTTTTATAGGGGCATCATAGTGACCATGGATGTACCATGTACGTCTGTAATTTTACCTACGCGCATGCACATGTCACCATATATGTATTGTTTATTAAATGACAAACATTTTTTTTCAAAAAATACTACCTCTGGCTTCAATCAGAAGGTTCTTCCGATTTTAATTTTGAAAGAAGATTTGAATTCTCCTCTAAATTTACTATGCTTTAATTGTCGTACATTTTTCATATTCTATATCAATGTATTTAAATTTGAATCATGAATATGATCTATTTTTACTCTTTTTGTTAGTGAATGTATAAGTAAAAAAAAATAAAAATTAGAAAAACTAAATTGTCAAAGCATAGATAATTTAGTGACAAATTCAAATTCGCTTTCAAAATTAATATCGGAACATTATATTGGGCGTAGTGATTGAAGTCGTACTAAAAAAAAACCACACCGCGCACCGCGTGACCGCGTACTATTGTTATTATTGTATTTTAATAATATTCTTTTTATACATATTTCACAAGTACTACAGATGGATAATCGTTTTTTATCGCAGGTTTACGGTATACCCGACCATCGGATGGGCGAAGAAGTGTGTGCCAGCGTCATCGTCAAAGAAGGGGCTACGATCACCGAAGCCGACATAAAAGCGTACAGCAAAGGAAAGGTTTGTTTTTAGACCGAGGCTTGTTTTTTATTTGATAGAGGCACTTTAGTACTAACTCCGTTACGGTTTCGTTTATTTTTATATTCTCAGATCGCCCATTTCAAGATCCCCAAACACATATTTATCGAAAAGGACGCATTCCCGAAGACGGCATCGGGCAAAGTGCAGAAGTATAGATTAAGAGAAATGGCGATGCAGCGGATTTCGAGCCTTACCTAATATTTATTATATAACACAATCAATATTTGTGATAATATGTGTTTATAATTATTTAATCGTACCTAATATTATCCACGTATAAGTTGTGTTCGTTTGATGCCATAGTTTTTGCAACCATGACAGCTGAGCTGTATTTTATCATAATATTACCATATTACTGCAGCTATACGTATAAACAGGAAATACGCCGCTACTTTTACAAGGTTCAATAGGTGTACTGGCTAAATAAACATATTGTGATTATTTTTTTTTTCAATGCTAATCAAGCGTAACGTCATTATATTATTGTTTATTAATTTATTATACAGATTGATTAATCGATTGGATTAGTAATTTATTATTGATTACTTACTGCGGTCTGCGGGTATAAATTATAATAATATTAGTGTTGATCACCTATATTCCTTTTCCAGATGCATCGGAATCCATCCCTAGAATTTTTTTTATACCAATTTCAGTTACGGTTAAAAAAAAAAATACGAACACCAATTCCGTCCATGGTAAAAAGAAGGTCAACTACAATAAGTATAATTTAAAAATACTTTTAAAAAACTAATTAGGTACATTTGATTTTCAGGATAATTTTATTGTTTTACTTATGATATTTGACCGGAACTGTATTCAAACATTTTTTCTTTGATAAAATCTTCTTTAGCTAATAGGTATAATAATCTGTTTTCTTTGTTTTAAAGCGATTCTTTATATTATAAGTAGTAATTTTGTCTAATGTATTTTAAAGCTTCTATTAAGTTATAAATATTTTGATAACATTTTTTCATAAAGGAGTAAGGTAACATGGCTATTTAAAACGTACATTTATAACAAGTACTGCACTCGGTAACTGGGGCCTCTACTTAACTATTATTATTATTATTATTATTATTATTATTATTATTATTATTATTTAACTATATTTATGAACTTCATAATACCTACCAATACTTGTTAGTGGATTTGACAGGGCTGGCGTTACAAACTTCTGTGCCCACTGCCCCGTGCAATATATCTCTGTTTGTATATAATAACCGAAAATCAATGACTAACCGTAATTAAATTGTAATCGGAAACTTGTAATAGCATGCATAACAATATGCTGAAACATTGGAATTGTAATAAATAGAAAAAAAAAACTTTGGGTGTGATTATTGGTCTGCCAGCAATACGACTGACTAGTCGACGACTACCCGATCTCTCTCATATAATTTTACCTAGTGTGCTAGTCTGTGGCCCAATATTGCTGTACCCTTTCAACATTTCATATTTTTTATCTGCTCAACTGGCTCAATTGGCCAAAATACCGTTGTAGATATTACTCTGCATATATTATGTCTATTATAATATAGTAGGTCTACCTAAAATATACCACTCGAAATGAGTTTGTAAAAATCGAGGATGCTTCTGCTGAATAGTAGGTACCTTCCTAGCTTGTGAGTTTATCTCTTCACTAAATACATTAATTATCATTGTATTATATTTTCAAGCTTTTTTACCCAACAAATAACAATATTAATGACATTTATAGAAAAAAAAAACTTTAAAAAAAATTGGAAACTGAAAATGTCCGTAAACAGTTCAAAACAAATCAAAATATTTTGAAAATTGTATTGTTTATACAAAACGCTAATATAAACAACAAGTGCAAATTGTATGTATCTACGGTCATTTGTTTTAGAGTTACACCAAAAACCAAAATAAATTTTGTCGAAAACCGATTTTGCTTAAAAATTCCCGGTTTTCCTTAATTTTTTTGTTGTTTTTCTCTAACATTTATTGGAATATGGGATTTTGACCAACCAAGCACCAACTAGATTCGATTTGAAAATCGAAGCATTATTTCGACTAATAATTATTATCGTGAACACAGATAAAAAATAAAAAAAACACACATCATCATTATGTTAAAGCAATGCGTACATCGCTCCGCTCAGAATCTAAAATATTATTATTAGGTAATTATAGGTTATCGATATAATAAATTGTATATTACATAAAAGAGATCCCACTTGAAAAATATTTATGATATATACCTATTATATATTTGCATATTATGATTATTTATTTAAATAAATAAGTAACAATTAACAAAAAATTATGGATTTATCACAGTTATTTTTTAGCAGTCTGCCTTACTAAGTACTAAATTCTGATGTTACTTGCAGACGTACACAGTGAATAATATTATCTACCTATATATATATATATAAGAATCTAACTTGATTTTGGAGACGAAGGAAAACGGTTTGTTTGTTTATTTATTATTGTTATTATTATTATTAATTATTAATTATTTATTTGTTTGGAGTAGGACATATAATTTTCAAAAATTAGCAATAACAATAACTACAACATGTAATTATATTATATTATTTGTATGGCCAAAAAAATAGTCATATGTTTTTAAATTAAATTATAAAAAAATAATTTCTTCCGGTAGAAGGTCGGACAGCTTTAGTATATTATATAATATGTAAATATGTTTGATCGATATAACTATAAATCAGTGGGTACAACTAATAAATAATTATAGTTGTATAGTGTATTTATAATTTATAACATATTATTATATAGTTCCATACCTTTTAATTATAATAGTTATTTATTTATTTGGCTAAAGAAAATATAAGACTAACAAACAATCATCCGCGATCGTATATTTAATAGTTAGTTTTGGTTAATCGCAAAAATGAGGTATCCCCCTGCACATCATCTTGGATTGTTTTTACATTTAATCATGGGGTTATTAATCAATTTAATGTTTTTGTAATACCACAACATCGCACGAACTTATGAAATTCATAAATAATAGTTATATATTATACAATATAAATAAATAAAAATAAAATAAAATATTATATTTATTAATAGTTAAAATAGTTGTGCGTATGTCTTATTATAATATAATATTATCTTAAAAAAATTGAACCGTAAATATTTAGAATTATGGAACATTATATTCCTATAGGTACCTACATCGTATTATTCTCCTTAGTTCATGGTGAGAAGCTTGGTATGTTGTAATTGTCCAATCGATAGGCTCCTCGATGATGGCCGAGGGGGCCCCGGGGTTCTTCAAAAAACTGTTAGTCATATTATTATAGATTCGTTAGACGTTAAGTACATATTTTCCAAGCCGCTCACGATGGTATGTAAATCCAATTTGGCAAAGTATCGTCTATATGAAATCATGCACAAAAGTGAGCAGCAACAAATCTATACTTCCATAATATACAATTATATTTTAGACAACTTATTTTGTTTATTATCAATGAACTAAAAAACCTGGGCTAAACTGATTTTGAAGTTGCCGTCTTTACCATTATTTAAAAAAATCTCATGGAAATTGTCATATATTGAAATATACGACTAACCTTAGGATGTTGTAATAATATAATAAAATAAATTATAATATTATTATAATAGTTCGTCTTGATGCACCCTGAAAACTGAGCGGTAAAATAGAAATATACTTGTGGCGCTATCTCGAAGGTTTCCAAGAATTTATTAAGAATGTATAAACAGAAAATAAATTTTATCGAAATAGATTATTTCTATTATTTTTAATGCGTTCATTTAAACATTATATTATTATTTTTGTATGAAGTTGTTATATGATGTTATATACCTATTACATTGTCGCAAGTAGATTCCTACTGTGACATAATATTATTTTATGTGGTGAATACTGAATGATAATTTTATTATAGAATTAGAATTTACTAATAGCAAAGCTTGAAAAAATCTTATAAGTTTAAACTAAAAGACATTATCGATATATATATATATAGGTAGGTATACGATAAATTATAATTTATTATAGGTCGTGTATTACGTTATGTAGGTACCAATATACTATATTATGATGCGTGTAGTTTTAACCAGCCACCACCATTTTTAAAATTTATAGATATTATATTATATATTATAGATACCTATAATCAAACATAAAATATGATACTAACATGACCTGTTGAATTTGAGTCCGAATTAGTTTGAAATTGGTTCACGTAAATGACACAAAGAATTATGATCGAAAATTGTAACTTATAAAAGTCTGTTAACAATAGTCTGTCACTCTGTCAACAATTAATGTGACATTATTCAGTGATTTGTGGCGAGATCAAGTTACAATATTTATTGCTGTTACTATAGTTGTTTGGACAAAAATCGTATTATAATATTGGTGTATAAGAGTTCTTGCAAATATATTATGATTTTATAATTACTAATATTATAGCCAAGTATTATTTAATATTAATTTTTTTAATTTTTTTCGTGCAGAAGAAAAAGTATAACTGCTCTGTGACAGGTACGAAGAATTTCTCGATCACAGAGGAAAGAGGAACGACAATGTGGAGAAGAAATAAATTGTATACTAAAGGGATCAAAATGTCGGCCGTGGTCGTCGTCGGACTGCTGGCGCTTTTGTTGGCTACTCAATCGTCCAACTGTCAAGTCCACCAATTTCCCGAGGCGACGGAGTGTCAAGTCGACCAAATGCCCGCAGTGATGAACATGGACGATAAAATCGACCGAATTCCCGAAGTTGCGATTGCGAATGGTCTGCCGGGACCGTGGATATCTGAGCTGTTTCACCGGGCGCTCTCCAATTTCACAATTCGGCACGTCGGCAGCGCTGCTTGTCGGACCCAATCCGACATGTACGACAGAAATTTGCGGAACCACACCAGTTGGGCGGTCAAAAGTGAGTACCCGCTCCGATTATATTGTACAATTATTACCAAAAATTTTAGTACGACCCATACTATTAGGTACAACCATTGTACGATCTAAAGACATTTTTCTGTCGGATTCAAATATTTTTTCAGAATCAAAATCAGCAACGTTAATTAGCTTTAATTTTGTCAAAACAATAAATAAGTTGTCGTAAAATTGGTATGGTGAATTTATATAAATTTTTTATTTTTATCGAGTTATTGACATGTTCATGCGTGCGTACAAGAGTGGTACCTGCATTGAATTTCACTCACACTAATAATCATTTACAACTAACACATAGATCCCGGGCGGCTATGACAAGATTAGAAATTCCCTAAATGTTGCCCAGGGCCTAAAATTTTGATATTTTGCTACTGCACACCTAATTCCACACCAAAATATTTTAAAATAATGAACATAGACCTAGTAGTGCACTATACCACATATAACTTCATTGCATAATCGTTTTTGCTATTTATTAATAATTAGTTATAATAAATACAATCTAAGACAATATTCTATAAGTCCTTGATACATATATGACTATATGGCTACATGACTAAACATTTTAAAATGAAAAACGAAATAGCTTGGGTTAGTATACTTATTCGAATTTCGAATATGGTGTAGTCGGTATAATTTTTAGTGTTAAGGATTTTAAACGATTGCAATAATATGCTAATCAGTAGTTTTCAATAATCAACAT
Organism: Acyrthosiphon pisum; assembly: GCF_005508785.2. Taxonomy (NCBI): domain Eukaryota; kingdom Metazoa; phylum Arthropoda; class Insecta; order Hemiptera; family Aphididae; genus Acyrthosiphon; species Acyrthosiphon pisum. The sequence continues at coordinate 29,539,461 of NC_042496.1, forward strand.
TGAATATTAATCAAAGAAAAAAATGTATAAAAGCCGAAATCAAGTACTGTATACCTTTAAATTTGTTACTGCACATTTAATATTAGCTACTGAAAATAGTGTGTGATACTTAAATAATGACCGTAGCAAGGCCCCCTAACATTAAGTTTCCCGTATTGTTGAATATAGCATTTGTATTTTGTAGTTGGTTATTAGTTTATTACTTGTTATAAATTCATAAATGGATTTTTATGTGAGTAATGAGTATATATTGCAGGGACTGAAACCTTGATGATTTTTACGGAACCGGTTCTATTCGGTTCCCAGTAAAATTAAAATTTCGGTTTCGGTTCCTATTCGGTTCCCACAAAAACAAAATTTCGGTTCCAGTTCCGGTTCAGTTCCCAGAAAAACTAACATTTGGGTTTCGGTTTCTTCTCGGTTTTTTATTTATGTGAAAAAATTTGTCAAGTAAAAGTATCGGTTCCGGTAAGGTTCCGGTAAGGTTCCAGTCCTTGAATTTTATTGTCACTACTTATGTGAGTTATGATTACAGATACCAATAATATTTTTTTAGCAATTATCTAACATAACAACAACATTTTTGTCGAGGAACACTTGTAATTTTGTAAACAGTTGGATAAGGTAACATATTTTGGAAAGAACAAAAAAAAAAATTAGATTCTGACATGGTGCACTTAGTGTATAATATTATATAGTATGCAAACTCATAAGTCACGATTCATATGATACATGCAATATTGTAAAGGAGTCTCATATATTTATGTGTCTGGTTGAACCATTATATTTTTTTCAGTGGCCGAGTCCTGGAATCGATATCCGACAGGCATACTAGCGGGCAACCAATATCACTTGGGAATTTACGACGAATGCGTGGACGTGCGTTATCCTGTGATGGGACAGTATTGCTTGTCCGAAATAAATCTAAGCTCATCGATGGGCAGAGTTTACAGTTTCAACAGAACTGACAATCTAGACGATTTTGGGAATAATAATGCCTGGAAAACAATACTCGGAGTACGCTAGTTAGAATACTTTTAGAATACTACTATTAAATTATTTTTTTTAAAAACAAAAGTACTGTTATATATATAAAAAAAAATGTTAGATTAATAATATTATATTATAACTACGTCTCCCCACATAATATAATGATCAAATTGTTTCTTAAGAAGTTGTCGTTTATGAGTAATAGGTGTTATATAATGCTATAGGTATTACAATAAAGATAGAACTTAAGTATAAATCATAATAACTGTAGATAATATTATTTTGTATACGTATACACTTGTCTGCAGGTTTTAAATAGATACTAAATAGTTGCACTAAATACGACAACAACGAATTCATTATTTTTTTTAGTTTAGATAGACCATAGACCCAAAAAATATTTTTGATTTTGAAAAAAATAATTGTGGATTCCTAATAACAGTTATCATTTTAGAAAAGAAGTTATTAACGGCGACTACAGACACGCCCTATACCTATAATATTATTTTTTTCACCTGCTCTGAAAGTGTAATTTTCTAGGCCGGTTGATTTGTTCAAAATTGATCTTTTTCCCTGTCCATTGAACAATAAATCTTTTTTCCAACCAGTGGGAATAATTACGCAGTACTGCAGTAGTCAGAAAGGTTTCCGTCCAAATCAGATTAAATTAATATTACTTCTTAAGCTACCTACATAATAACATACTTATTAGGTATTGATATTAGTTATTACTTATTAGTGTTATTACTTACTAGTTTAACTGATACTCGATTTAGTGGACTTACGTTTTCAATTTAGTAACATAAATTTGTAGACTTGTAGAAGCGTTTTCATACCGTAATATATTTATGATATGTAAGTACCTGTAAAAATTTTAAATGTGGTTTTGAATATTGAACAGATATGACTTTCTCAATATTTTAATAGATAAAAAAACAATGAATTACATTTTTATTTTGATTCAATTTTAGGTAAGCCGAAAAATACTTTGAATTTTTCATTATTTTTGGTTAAATTTGAATTTCGCATCTCCAATATTATAAAAGTTATAGCAGTCTATGTATAGTTATCATTTTAGAAAATAAATTATTGACGGGGACCAAAAACACGTCCTGTGTGTGATATTAATTTTAAATACCTAAATAATATTATTGTTTCAGTGGGGCGATTATCCGGACAAAGTGAAACGAAACAAATTGAATTTAGGAATATGCATTCCGGATTCATGTTCAGCGTTAGACCTGCAAACTTCATTGCAAAACGAACTGGACAAAGTGTTCACGCCAGAAGAGATCGAGGCAGTTGTCAAAGTGGATCCGATAATGTGCACGGTCAAAGGAGACATGTATCCTTACAACACATCGTACTACGTGACCAGGTCATTCGATATTATTATTACTTTAGTTTTATTATTAATGTCCAATGTATTCGTATTGACGATAAAACATCATTGCATATTTACAAGTCAATAGTTTTTTTCCTAGTCATAATTAATAATATTCGATGTAGCTGACGTTGTGTCGGATATAATATACCGAGTGATTTTTTTATCATTGAACACTCATTATTTAAAAAAGTGTAAACTTTTTTGAAAATATTTTTTTACATAGTTTCAAGTCGCTTATAAAACAATGTTTTTCTTAAAAAATTATATTTTTAAATATTTTTTATCCTTATAATTTTTTAAGTTTTTTACTTTTTTGAATGACAACATTCGGATTTAATTTTATATTCCAAAGCAGAATATTTTTTTTTAGTATTTTGATACATGAAAATCGAATTTCGGGTGAGTAGTTTATGAGTTATAAATATTCAAAGTTTAGATGACCGGAGTGGAGTGGTACGGGGTTACCCCG
>NC_042496.1:29542857-29553442 GCF_005508785.2 Acyrthosiphon pisum
CATCTTCTGAAATAATGAGTGTTCAATGATAAAAAAATCACCCGGTATAACATATTATAAGTTATAACCAGGGCTTGCATTTGAAAAAATTAGTTTTATGTTATTAACAATTAAAAAGTTACATAATTTTTGCGGTTATCGTTATTTAAAAGTAAAACGTTATACAAGTTTTGCGTTTATTGTTATTTAGAATTTAAACGTTATTGTACCCAACATTTAATACCCATTAAGGGGATTCGATACCAGGGTTTTCTATTCTTGTCTTACACACGCGTGACATAGTATCTTAGACGTGTTTTTTGCCAAACATACCAATTGATCTAATGAAGCGATAAGAATTCTAAAAACCGGTTTGAATTTTTCGTCAAGTCTACATGAAATCGACTTTTCCACATTTTTGATTTTTTGGTTTTAACTTCTCTGAAAATGGAAATACAACAATTTTTAAATACTCTTTTTTAATGACATTTTTAGGAATTTGGGGGATAGTTTCAAAAATGTTGGAAATCAATATGAAAATACTATGTCACGCGTGTGTTAGACAAAAACAGAAAAATCACGGTATCGAATCCCCGATACCGTGATAGAATGCGGGAAATTGTCCAGATACGGAACATCATAATATAATTAATTCTAAGTTTTTTTTTCTAACACAAAAATAAATCATATGAAATATAATATATTTTTACGAAACCAATATTATAAGTTACAAGTTATAAAGTATTTCATTTTGCGATATTTTTCGTTTGATGATATTTCATAAATTACATTTTGCGTTAAGTTTTGTATATCTTATATATTTTGTTTATCAATATGTTTTGTTTTTTGGTATTATTTTAATCATTGTCGTTTATTGCATGCCGTTATAATTACGTTTACAAATTTCAACAGGTTTTCTTCAAATATAGCGTTTTAATCATAACGTTTGCAAGCCCTGATTTTATAACTGATTAACGATGAGTACCCACAAAGTGATCGAAATAAAAGAAAGAGCATGTTAAGAAATGTACCTATATTAGATACCTAAAATTTACCGTACCCATACGAGTAACAGTAAAATATTATACTCATTCGTCTGTTTGTAGTTATAATAATTAACATTGTTTCAGGATGTTTTTTTTAATGCTTGTTTTGATTTGTTGCGGCACAACGTTGTATCATTACACAAGAATATCATACGATAAAAATAAAAAAAAAACAATCAGTGAGTGATAAATATTTCACCGAATATATTATTTTTATTTGTATAGATATTATACTGCAGGTTGTATGCAATTGTCAAAATGCATGTGAATTTCATCTATGTGCATTATACTATATTTTATATTATCAACAGGTGAAGGTTTTGGTTCATTTTGCGATACTTTTTCATTTATTGATTCAAGTAAAACCTTGTTAAAATTCGATAAAGACAGCGATCTGAATGCACTCTATGGATTTAAAGTGCTAATGATGATGGCCATTATCATGGGTCACAGATTATTTTGTATACTTGGAAACCCCATGAGTAACCCTAAACGCTTAGAAAGTGTAAGTCACGAAAATATTTTCGAAAAGGAATTACCTAGGCATTATAAGAAACAAGATAATTGCACGTTGAGCAATTTTAAATTTTAACCATTCAACACTACTAACTAGATCCAATTTTCTACCAAAAACCACACTTTAAGTTGAAAACTAAATTATCAATTATCAAAGAAAAAATTATTCAATAAAATGCTATAAAGTGTAATGCAAGGTTCACATAAAATTGTTTAATGAAATTAAATAAAAAAAAGTCTCGCGTAAAGCCACATATTATCATATTTTTTATACGTGATTGGATTTTAAATTTTAGATTCTGAGCAAAGTGATGGATATGACATATCAATACGCATTGTATTGATTTTACAATGTGTGTGTGGTTTATATTTTGTGTAAATAGTTGCATTACCTAGTGCTTTGATTATTAAAAAATCAAATTTCTATAAATAGCCCGAAAATAGTCAAAATGTGTTAAAAACTATTTATATATAGCATATGGTATAGACAATTATGATATAAACCATCTCATGAAAGTATCAAGTTTCTACGGTTATTTTGTTATTTGCTTCTCAATTAATATGTTAAAGTAAAAAAAGTATTTTGTCAAAAATTGGTTTTAAGTAAAAATTCTTGTTGTCTACTATAAGATTTATAATTTTGTCCCCAAATATAAAGATTAGTAAGTACTAAGAATTTATTTTGCCCTCACCCTTTCTCCAAGCACCAATTAGAATTACTTTCCTCCAGAAATGATATTAGGAATGAACATTGAAGCGTTTTTACTGTTCTAAGTGGCGATGAGTCATGAGTGATGACAAACATAAGCATTTAAAAAAAAAAAATCACATAATTGCATGTTTATGTAAATTTGAACCTCTCAAAAGTCCCAACTAGATCTAATTTTCTATCAGAAACCACTCTTAAATTTGAAAATCATAGCATTATTTCAACTAGGTAGGTTCCTACTTATCGTGTATACTATAATATGTAGGACCTACTACTGTAACCACACTTGCATTGTAAAATCAATAAATTCATCGCTCTGCTCAAAATCTAAATAAAATAAAATTATAATAAGTCCATATCATAATATTATTCTCTACAACAATTGCAGGTTTATCTCAATGGACCCGATCTTCTATTGACTGCTTCGAACATAATCGATCCATTTTTTTTCATAAGTGGTTTTCTCATGTATCTGAACATCTCTCGATCATCTATAAAAGCTGAAGCCGAATTAAAAAAAATCACATCGCCAATTATCCATCGAGTTTTCAGGTGAGATAGAACGATGCATTTAAAAGCAGTGTTCGGATTAGATAAGTATTTTTTTATCTAGATAAAGATAAAGATAATGCAACTCAAATGTATCTAGATAGAGATAAAAGATAACTTAACTCATATTTATCTAGATAAAGATAAAGATAAATACTTTTTTATGTGGATAAAAAAAAAGATACAATTATTTTTTAAATGGTTATAAATGTTGTTATATCTTAGTTGGGCACTAGGAACAAAATAATAATAATGATATAAATAAAAATAATTACATTATTTATAAACCATGAACTTTGATTGAAAATCTGTATAAATATTTAAAAATTTAGTACAATTTCGGAATTTTTTTCAATAAAAAATGTATCTAGATGAATTTATTTAGATTAGTAAAAAAATTATCTAAGATGAACGTTTAGATACCTTGTAACTATTTATCTAGATAAGATAAAAGATGAACAAATAATTATCTAAATAGTACCTATATCAATACCTATGTCAATACACAAATAACTTATAGTCAAAACATTAAAATCAAGTATTACCAAATAATAAAAATAGTAATATAATAATATTCGAATAATCACAGTTGTCTATATCTTATAATATATTTACGTATAATCCATACGACTCACAAGCACAGATTATTCTTGATTGCAAAATGATCAAGTACAATAAAATCGTATTGGATAATGAGTAAATATTGGTAGATATATAGGTGCTTACCTATAATATAGTGTTGTAGATATCAAACCATCAAACGTGCAATAGACAGCTGTATATTGGACGAGTCTTTATTAAATAATGATTGTATAATATTATAATATTTTATGCTACTCAATCAATCCGTAGAATGTTACCGGCGTATTGCGCAATGATGGCTATCACAGCACACATCATACCTCATCATGGCGACGGACCACTGTGGTCAAAGATAATGTGGGGAGAATCCGAAATTTGCAAAAATTATTGGTGGACCAATTTATTGTTCATAACCAATTTTCTCGACAGCAAATACGGAGTAAGACGTGACTATAATATATTATTATAATATAATTTAGATTAAGACCCGCTTAGTTTATTATAATTTACTATGTTATACTGGTGGAACTGTTTATTTCGGCCCAGTTACCGGAGTTCAATATTGACTACCGAAATATTACCGATGGTAAATTTCTCCGATGGAGTTATATATCCCTAATGAAATTTTACTTGGGGTAAAATGTACCTACCTATTGAAATACCGAATATACCAGTGAATTACCCCTGGTTGAGTGTCGGAAGGTATATTTAACATTTTTAGCCCTGTAAAATTCCAATAGGAATAATTTACCCACCTATAAGATTTATTCCTTGTAAAATATTTAACTAGGTAGTTAATATACAATTATATAGGTAGATATATAAACTAATTTACTAATATAATATTACAGTATTAAAATTTGTTTTTATATAAACTAATCTTATATTTTAACTTAACTAAGAATAAGGTCTTTTCCCCAGCTCCTCTTTTTTTCTACTATAAAAAAGTCCTTGGACACCAATAAATAAAAAAATAATGAAATACATTGTCAAATCAATATGCTTTCACCTCTCCACTCGAAATCTAAAATGAATACACTGACTATATTCACGTATAGGTAGATACTGCAAGCTGAATATATTTTTATTCTAAGGAAATAGTTAAAAAACTTAAGAGCTATTTACAAATTATTCGGTTGAGTTAACGTAAAAGATTAACGTACTATCCACATTTTAATTTTGTTAATGTCTATCATCAACATCTATCTTATTGTATCCTGTATTAAGTATTTGCATGCGTATACATACGCTTCTGGTATCTGAGAAATATTCCAATGTACGAAAAAATGTGTTATAAATTATATAATATTATATTATTAAAAAATTGGAGTTTTAATAAAGTATAAAATTAATTGTCTTCTTTTCTTTAAATAAAGTAGGGGATGCGATCGTCCCGTCATCCAAGCCACGGCCCACGAGCCACCCTGTTCATAAATAATAAGCACTCAGTGCTTATATAAGGTCTACGGTTGTAGCCTTTAAGGCATTCAAACCCGAGAAACCTCGTGTTAATAAATAATAATAATCTTATTAATAACAATAATAAATAGTACTATTTTTTTTTTCGGATCACTTATATAAGCATATTTTATACCATGTATGTACAATAATATTGTATGCAGATGTATAATACCCATTCACCTCTCTATAACAATATTACAGTGCCTCGTAATTAACTACTACGTATCGTGTGACGTTCAGTTTTTCGTAGTTGGAGTGATAATTGTTTACGCTTACATGAAAAATGCCAAATTTGGAATCGGTTTAATCGCTACAGTACTGGTTTTGTCAGTATCCGTTCCGTTTCTAGTCACGTTTATGACGAAAAGAAGCGGAATATATCTAATGTATATTGAGTAAGTCTAATTTATATTTATTAATAATATAGGTACTCAATCGTAAACTTAAATAACTATAATAGTACCTGAATATGTGTAGGTACGTAAATATAAGAAATATTCAGAAATTGTAGAGGATTATTTGTTTCATGTGTAATTAGTACTACTGCAGTAGGTTAAATTAATTTTTGGCAAAATTATAAAATTATAAAATTGAAACTTTAAATGCTTGTAGGTACAAAAAATTGTGCCTATGTGTTTTGATATTTTTAAACTGCTATTGTGAAAATACGTAAGTGCCTCGTATTACATATTCAAGCTTTTTGACCCAACGTTTAAATATTAATGGCATTTACAGAAAAAAAACTAATAAAATGAAAATTACGAATATCTGTAAACAGCCCTAAACAAGTTAAAATGTATTGAACATTTTATCAAGTACCTATATAAAATAATAAAATAAACATTTTGAATAAATTTCAAGTACCTATCTATGGTTATTTTTTTTAAATTATATTTACAAACAAATAAGAAAATCGTTCTATGAGAAATCGAGTGAATATTATATCCAATGTCGTACAATTTTAACTTCAAACGATCATAAAAATTTAACTTTCCGGAAGATATTATTTTTTGTTTAAGACAGCAAGAGGTTTGAAGAATCTTGTATTCAATTGTCAAGGGGTTTTTTTTTATTGACATTAGTTTTAAAAATACTAAAAAAATACAAAATTTGTGTGCCTATAAATAACTTGAAATAACTTTCACCTGAAATAATTTTTTGTTAGACGTTACCTAAGTATAGATTACAATAAACTATTAAACTTTACTTAGGCATTTAAATACACTAAAAGTTAGTTCTTGTTATCATAATATGTTTTTTCGTATCTATATAATTATTATTAAAAGGAAAGAAATAATTAGTTAATTAAATGTAAAATTTTTTTCAGATATTTAGAAAGCTTGAAATTTTACATATCGGTAAATGAGTCGTACAGATTAAGTTACATGCGAGCCACACCTTTCTTTGCTGGTTTAGCCACGAGCTTTATCGTGGAAAAGTTGAAGGAAAATAAAGTGACATTTTCCTATGTAAGTAACTTTATTATTTATAAACGCTCGTGATAAATTTTAAAATTCAAAAAAACTGAATTTCAATAATTTTGTGTACCCACTTATAGATTACTGTTTTCGGTGGAACATTCGTTGTTTCTGCGGTTTGTCTTTGTGCTCAGCTTTACGGTGTCAAATTGTCCCCTCAACATACACCTTATTATCCGTTGGAACATGCTTTGTTCTCAGTCGTCAAACATTGTACGTGGTCGGTATGGGGCATGTGGTGTTGCATTTGCTTGTTCACGACTGGATATGGTAATCTAAATTGCATTATAATAATAAATTCTTAAGCAGTTTATGAATTTAAGATATGTTTTATTAATGTTACCAGTAATGTACAAAAATGGGTAATGGTCACATACTCGTTATTGAACAAACTATATTGACTTTTATACATTACCTAATCGTGATTCTGTAAGTTAAAACATGAAAATCGTTAGTAATTTATTAAAATTGAATAGGTAATAATAATAATAATAATAATATTTAATAATATATAATTGCTTTTGTAATTGTTAGTATACCTACCATTTTCGTACTCAGGGTGGTAAGTAGAATATAGTTGAGAAGTTAAATTTGTACAAACTCCTTAAAATACCTCGCCTAAACGTCTTAAATTATTAGACTAGACAATATAAAATAAAATGTATTGTAATTATTAATTTCAAACTCTCCCACTCAAAAATTTGGCGTACGCCACTGCTACTCACAGCGATGACACGTATAATACTGCAGTGCACAGAAAAATACTTTTAAAAAGTATTCAAGTACAAAATTAATTTTTCACAGACTTCTATCGAAAATTAAAGGCAGCCTATAGGACTTACTAGATTACTATAGAATTAGCCATAAGGGTATATTAAATTTGACGCAGTCTCATCTCGTCTTATAACGACATTAGGTATACAATATTATACGAAATATTACTGAACAAAGGCGGGGAATTTATAAAATTCTTAATCAAGTAAGTATTAATGTTTTATTGGTTTTATTAGGACGTATGTTAAAGGTAAAAACGTATTATTTCATGATAGGTACCTATATTAAGTGTATAACCTTTAACAATGCAATATATTTTAAACGCATTATTAATGCATTATTATACATTATACGTCAGAACATAAAAACATAAATCCAGAACGAAATAAATTCGAACGGTGCGTATATAATATGTAATCTATATAATATTATATAAAAATGAATCGACATTTCCTTTGGTCACGCCATAACTTTAAGACGCCTTTACCGATTTGGCTGATTTTTTTTCTGTTGTGTTCGTAATTGTCAGGGCAGAATTTATATGAAAGAACATTTTAGGAAAATTCACCGGGGAAGTAGGAAATCTGAGTGTCAAAAATACAACAGTGGCATCGTCTGTCCAGCAAGAAAATAAACTAAATAATAATATATTTTTGTTTATTGTAAGGTTGGTATTGGTTATGATTGAATATGATTTTAGACCTGTATACTTTTAACGGGCAACGCGAAGTTCACGGGATTAGCAAGTTTATTTATGATGATAACTAATGACTGATAAGTTATAAGTGATAGGTAATTTTAAATTATTAAAACAATGTTACTATTTTATAGGCCCCTTTACATACGCAATTAACAACAGACTTGTTGTGGTCTTGGGAAGACTCTCGTACTCAGTTTTTTTGGTCAACATCACTGTCATATTGATGTCTGTTGGTACAATAAGATCACCGATTTACTTTTCAGTCAGTTACTTGGTAAGATGTCAAAACGATAATTTTGTTTAGAAACATTTAAACTAATCAAAATGCTAAACATAGTGTAATGATTAATAGCTATTTTCCAATCATCGTGATTTGATAACGAATTAACGAATTAATTGTATGGCATGTAACTTATATTTTCTATTTTGTGAGTGTTTTCCAGATGGATACTTGGATATTCGATGTATTTAAGAGTTATGTGATAGCTTTAGCATTATATTTGGTAGTTGAAGCGCCGTCCAATAAAATTATTAAAAGATGGATTGGACAAGGGTAAATACGAGTACAAAATATAATTATTTTATTCCGAATTTGACTGATGTTTCATTAAATGTTTTTTAGGTAAAGAAGAAAAATTACTTAAATTCAATAGCTTATTAGTGATTACTGAGTCATCGATAAAAATAGATTCGATTAGTTTATGGCAACTGCAGGTAAAGTGCATTTGTTCCAGTTTCCATAAAAGTAAAATAACTTTTATTTCCATGACCTAAAATTAACTACAATATTTTTTTATTTTTTTAATTCCCTGGGCATTGGTGCAACTAGGGATATGCTTAGTGGACTTGTACACCCCTAAGTTTAAAATATGCACCCCCAAAAAATAAAAGACTTTCCATTATATTTATTATTTTGATTGTTTTGAAGTAAAAATTGTCAATAAATACAAAAATGTTGTATTTTATCTATATATTATATACTAAGGAATAACATAATATGTAGGTACTTCGCTATTATGTTCCCAGCTACCTATTACATATAATATTATTATGAATTAACAATCTTTAGTTTGTTTATTGTGTTGCACAGAATAGGTCACAGATACTTATTTGTGTAACAATAGTCATAATATTATTATATTATCAGTTGGCAAAATAACTTTGAACACAGGATAATGGCATATTGTTATCTTTATCTTTTGCATGATGAAAGACTGCCTATGAATGTGAGCGCGTTGACATTGTCTCTTTGTTTATAATTTGTTATTGAAGTTTTTTGATTATTGAATATACCATTATAATTATAGGTACCTATCATGTATTAAAAAATATTTGTTTTTTACATTTTTTTACATACCTTCCCTTCTTACAAATGGCGTCGCACTAATGTTTAGAAAAAACAATTTTTTAAATGTAATTTTGTCATGAAGGGAAGCGTGTGAACATTTATCTAGCCTCCGAGGTTTCGTAAATTTGCGCTCAAACCACCTGTACAAGTTTTTTTATCTTATTATTATTTGTGTTATCTATATTGCTTCAATACACTCGATGTATTTAATGACTGCAGCGTCGAGTAAGTTTCCACACCACCTATGCTTCTATGCTTGTTAAACGACATTATATCACATCGACCACGTTTTTTAAAAGTATGAACTATTAAACGTGGTGCGTTTTTTTTATTGTGCCCTGTAGGCCTAATCCACATCGTAAGCGAGAACACTCAAACGCCGGTCTACTACAATAATATTGCAATTTACATAGATCGGTACAGCGAAAACTGCACTTGTCTCTCGTACAACATTAACATTTTTCGTTATTTATACATAACAAAAACATAATTTAATATAAATGAATATCAAATTTAATGTAGATTAGGTTTTAATTTCAAATTTCAAATTTTTTCGCAGCACGGCATTCGCACATTTTCGGCTTACTATAGCGTTGAATTTTATAATGTGTTTCAGACTCTGGAAAGGCAAGCTGGGCTGCTGGTGCCGAAGGATTTGTATTTATCACATTAGCATTATAAGCCCAAGAGGAGGAAACATACAGTAGCTCTAAATTATTAGGATGATATCCCCCCCCCCCCCGATTATTATTTAAAATTCAACACTGTCCTAAGCTCATAATATTATAACTAAGGTTAGGATATTTATGCACTAAAAAATGTATGAATATGTATGCACTTATGCACTAAAAATCATCTAAATATGCATGAACAATTTGAAAAATATGCATTAAAAAGTAAAGAAATTTTTGGACAAAAAATGCAATAAACATTTATTATTATAGACGAATTGAAAATGTTTGTATTTGATATTAATTGTTGTATATAATTTTTTCTTTTTGTTTACTTAATCGAATATGTTTAGCGATGCTCTCCAAATTCTTTTACAAAACCTCTTAGTCGGTTAGAACAAGAGCTTTTAACTTTAGGCATAACTGAGTGATTTAATAAATCAAATACGTTCATGACAAAATAAGAAACGTGCAATATACGGTACTCTACATCGGTCGTAGACAAGACGGAAACTAACTATAAATTATTAAACGTTCTGTTAAATATCTGATAAAATTGTAATGGCTCGCAGTTTTAAGATAAGTTCTGACTGTGACAATTGACGAGGATTATCGAAAATTCTATTTAAGTAGGTACCTACTTTTACTCCGTATAGGTATAACTAGAGAGCCTTGATATTAAAGAGAGTGGCCAACTGGTGTGATAGCAGCCATTAATCGTCTAAACGTTTCCCGCCTTTTTTTAAATTTAAACACTTCAGCTAGGAGCATT
>NC_042496.1:29553492-29557237 GCF_005508785.2 Acyrthosiphon pisum
CACTGTCCTAAGCTCCTAATATTATAACTATATATTATTATAATTATAATTATAATTATTATATTTATGATTTATCATATTTTTATTATATATATATTATATTTTATTTATTATTATTATATTTATCATATTTTTATTATGTATCTAATATATAAAATTCTCGTATCACAATGCTAGTTACCACTTACCATACTCTTCCGAAACGGCTTGACCGATTTATATGAAATTTTATATGCATATTCAGTAGGTCTGAGAATCGGTTTCTATCTATTTTTCATACTCCTAAGTGATAAGGGTTGTCCTGAAAAAAATAAAAATAAAAATAATAATACGTAGTGTATATTATTATATTATATTGGTTGCTATTGGTTAATCGGGCATGTTTGTTGATTTGTATTATTATTTTTTGTCAATATATATATATATAAATGAATGTTTGTGTGTAGATTAGACCACTGGGAAGAAGATAAGCTAATTTAAAAAGGGTTAAATTTGGTTTTTTTACTCATCGGATTTTAGTACGGTTAGGCTAGGATTTTTTATTAATTGATTATATTATCCATCATAGGTGGAATTAAGTAAAAACTACAAACTTGGTATAACGTTGATACTTTAGATTTAAATCATACACTTACGTACAAACAGCACGGGGTCTGCGATCTACCCCAGGTAGATTGCCTATCTGATAATGTACTACTATGAATCAGAATTTTCATCCTGGGCAACAGAAATGTTAAGACAAATCTAGAACATCACACACAGAATATTAAATAAAGCATTGAACCAAGTTTGAGTCATATACAGTCTGTACATTTAACGGGTAACGAAGTGCACGGGATCAGTTAGTATATATGTATATATATATTATATTATATTTATTATTATTTAGAGATTACCAAAGTCCTATTTCCAAGTTTCCTACCACTCACTATTCCTATTGAACCTCTTTATTGAACCTGTTTTAAATATCGTGAAATTCATTCATAACATTTTTTTACGGTCCAGGAACAAATTTTGGTTGGAACATTTTAAATAAGAAAACTCTAAATATGAATACTGAGATTAAAAGACACAAAATAATTTTAAGAATGATGAAGTAGAGCCGTAGAGGGTAGGTATCTGCACTTTTCTGTATAGTAGTTGTCAAGCATGTCATTTTAATGGATGTGTTATACTTGAATTCAATGATAAATCATTTTAGGTGAAAAGTACAGTTTTCCCAAATTTTTCTTTTGTTTTTCACAGCGCTCTTGAAAACTATTTGGAATTTTTTACATTTGACCACCCAAAGTACCAACTAGATTCACTTTCCTATCAGAAAAGATATCGTTGAAGGAAAATCTAAGTATTTTTAGTGACCTAAAAGGTGATAACAGACACAAAAAAAACATACATTGTAAAACGAATACATTCATCGCTCCTCTAAGAATTAAAAAAAAGTTGGATTTAAAGCTTTGGTAATGATTTCTAATACTGCAACATCGGTATTTTGAATTATTTTCCATTCCTATTTTTAGATGTTAATATTGGTGAAAACAATTTTATTACTTAAACACAATAATATATGCTCTTCCGGGTACTTACCTAATGTATATACTGCCGAAAATAATTAAGAATATTTATTACGAGTAAACTATATGTTAATACGTATTAGTTTTTACTTGTTAATAATATAGAAGTTTCAAGTTCCAATGATCTCATAATATATATTACATTTTACGAATTCTGAAAATTGCCATCTAGTACTTACATTTGCTGACGTTCGGGGTTGGGACAACCCCCCCCCCCCCCTAAAATCGTCCCTGAATTAAAAAACCTACACAAAGTTAAATTAAATAACTCAAATAGATATCGTATGAATTTTGATTTTGATACTTTTATATATTATTATACTTTAATATTTTCAGAAAAATTATCCATTAAATAATATTTGCAGTAGAAAACTCCATAGTATTCTCCTTATAAGACAAGTAATACAAAAAAATCTCAAGAATATAAAAATTTAGTCATTAAGCATATTTAAAAATTCCAGAAATCCGATGTTGAATAACAGCATTATTGAAGAAAAAAGGGGTGATCATTGTGATCTCAGTGAATCACTCTGTATAATAATAAGATTATATAATTCAATAATATATTATAATATTATGTAAATTATGTTCAACTTTCTATATCGACATAAATGCAACCAATTAACCTGGGAGGCCGTTACTTCCGTTGGACCCTGCATCACTCATCTATTATACCAGTGACAAGTAAATAGCAATCAGTGATAGAATGCTTATGAGTTATGATGTGTTTTATAACTGCATGTGGACAAGAAGAGTATAATATCATTATTAATTTTAAATTTTAATTCACTACTGATCGATCGATCGATGCCGCTATCGCACTTCCAGACTTCCTATCATTCAGTCGCCAGTTTTGTTAAAGAAATCCAAACAGTCCTCAGCAGTTGTTTGGACGAAAATCGTAGTATAATAATTTGGAGTATCATAGGAGTTCTTGCAAATATATTATAATTTTATAATTATCAATATTATATAGGCAAGTATTATTTATTTTTTTTTTTTTTTCGTGCAGAAGAAAAAGTATAACTATGCCTCTGTGACAGGTACGAAGAATTTCTCGATCACATAGGAAAGAGGAACGACAATGTGGAGAAGAAATAAATTATATCCTAAAAGGATCAAAACGTCAGCCGTGATCGTCATCGGTCTACTGGTGCTTTTGTTGGCCATCCAATCGTCCAACTGTCAAGTCGACCGATTTCCCGAGGTGACGGAGTGTCAAGTCGACCAAACCCCTGCAGTGGCAGTCGTGGACGATCAAGTTGACCGAATTCCCGCAGTGGCAACCGGGAATGATCTGCCGGAGCTGTGGATATCTGAGCTGTTTTATCGGGCGCTCTCCAATTTCACAATTCGGGACGTTGGAAGCGCTGCTTGCCGGACCCAATCCGACATGTATGATACAAATTTGCGGAACCACACCAGTTGGGCGGTCAGAAGTGAGTACCCGCTCCGATTATATTATTGTACAATTATTACCAAACATTTTAGTACCCATACTATGACAAACATTATTGTAGTATATAAAAAAAAGGCGGGTAAGTCGTGGATGTCGCTCTGCTGTACAGTAGGTTACAAGTGGGTTACTGTAATGGATGGAATTAAATTTGAATCCAATGATATTATATCATTGTATACGAAAAACGATTCTGAACGGAGATGATTTGTCAGTCTAGGATATATTATTTTTAAATATTGTAATATTGTGTTTGGTGGATATGACACCCCCCTTGATACGTATCATTATTATTACATATAATATATTACAGTATACATTATTATATATAATAAAATAGGAACATAGGTAAATACAATATGAAATATAAAATAATGCATAATACTAATTAGTAATAACTAGGGCTCGGATTTATATGTATTTATATAACCAAAGTATGTATTTATACAATAGAAATATGTACATAAATATGTGTTAAAATATTCAAAATATGTATTATCGAAAAAAAAAAATTAATAATATAATAAAATGTAATAAAAAATGTATATTTATCTAATTATATTGATTACAAACATTAATTAACATTAATTTTTAAATTTTCAAATCCAAAAGATCGCCGATATTGTCATAAAATCTTAATAATAATTAATAATAAAATAAAATGTAATAAAAAATGCATATTTATCTATAGTTGTCTAATTATCTTGATTGCAATTAA
>NC_042496.1:29557287-29565957 GCF_005508785.2 Acyrthosiphon pisum
AAAATTTCCATCGCAAATCTCAGAATCCCTGTTTAAACACCTCCCGGGGTCTTACCTCTAATTTACCCTATTTAAATAGTCTATCTTCTTCCTAGAGGTCTAATCTATCTCTGTACTAAATTTCATCGCAATCGGTCCAGCCGTTTAGGAATGCATACAGGACAGAAAAACATTCATTTATATATATAGATAACAGTACATTCTTAATTATATAATATAAGCCAACCTAACTATTAATACGAATAATTGAGTCATTATTATAGATGCACAATTTTATTTGGAACGCCGACTGTATTCGTTGACATTATGTCCGTTTTCGAAAACCTTTCGCCAACTCTACAAGACAACGATTTGAAGTTCGGATTATCCGGTGGTGCCACGTGTTCTCCGATCTTGATGACCAAGTTCAATAACATGTTTCCACGCGCGAAAATATTGGTATTTTAAAATTGATTATAATAACTTTTTTATGATTCAGAATATGTCGTGGCAATTTAGTCTCGACAATTGAAACGATATAACTATAATAATAATTATTAATATTATTATAATATTTATTATTAATTATTAATATATAACTTGTTCGTTTTACTATGTATAATTTTCGAATTCTTCAATAATTTTAGTCTTTGTTCGGAATGACGGAAACCAGTCCCTGTTCTTTTCAAAGTTTTACAGACGATTCAGATGAACGAGTAAAGTCGACGATGGGTTTCATACAAGATCACGTGGAAGTCAGTATGATGTCAAACAATATTTATACATATATGATACTAACGTGTTATAAGGGAGGGGTAATAATTAATAAACCTTTTCGGGAAGGCGTTTGTCATAACATTTTAGTTGGGTGATTGTAAACTCCGCCTGCAGAATACCGGTTAGATGAAAAGGTAATGAAAAGGTCTAATGTAAGCTCCGCCAGTTTTGTTTTCTTCCCTGTAACGGGTATATGGAAACTCCGCTAGTATTAAGCCCTTTCTCATGTAAAACCAAATGGTATTTCCCTACTAAAACTAAAAAATGACCAATGAAAAAAAAATTATTTTTGTCACTGGAAGAGTTTACATAAACCCAATTTTACCTGTTTTATTTTCCTGGCAGAGTTAACACTGAAAAAAAATTTTCGTGGCGGAGTTTACATGCACCCATTTTAGTTACCTGTTGTAGTCTACAGTCTCTCCACCCTCCCCCCATGTAAACACACACAAACACACCCTGATGGTATAGGTACAAGTGCTATACCATGACCTTACATAATTATATTAAACAACTTAAGTGTGCTACAACTATAGACTCTAGTCGATCGATCGATCAGTGATATTATGTGAAAAATATTAAATATCTACTATGATCGTTTGTCAAATTCTAGGCGAAAGTGGTCGATACAAATGGCAATATGGTACCATTCGGAGCTCCCGGGGAATTGTTAATTCGTGGGTATCTTGTCATGAATGGTTACTTTAACGACGAAGAGAAGACAAAGGAAACAATTGATTCGAACGGGTGGCTACACACAGGGTAAAGTATTGTCTATTCGAACTGCAGGGTGATTCTTAAGAGGGAGATTCTTATAGATGATTATCGTGTATATCGCTATGCTATTGCTTGTGGCTCGCGATAAAATAATTTATCTGTATATATACAGGCTTCATTTTATTGTATTATTATAATATATATATTATGTGTTAATGTGTTGTTAGCTCATTATGATATTATGATACTTCGATGTTTATAATATTGTTTTACGGCTGTATTTAGAGACCAATTTGTTTTGTACGAAGACGGATATGGCAATCACGTTGGCAGATTAAAAGAAATGATTATCCGCGGTGGTGAAAACTTATTTCCCAAAGAGATAGAATACTTCTTGGAGTCTCATCCATCGATTTCGCAAGTTCAAGTAATTATACATGCATATACTACGATTGTTAAGTATATAATATATTAATATGTATACAAAGTATATAGTTGGGAAAAATTAAAAAATACCATTAGGTAATCGAGTATTATTATAATTATTTATAATTTTAAATTTTCCAATATCATCAACCACCCCGCAATCCCTTTATCTCAGAACTATCAGCTGTTCCCATAATTCCTAACTCCGGTTGACCCCAGAAATCGCCTAGAACAAACGTGGTATCGTGATCTACTAATTGACTAATCCCCACTTTTACATGTTATGAAGTTCTATCGATGGATATTCACTGTCTGAAATGTTGTGAATTTTATTTTATTAATTTTATTCTACTTTTTCTTATATTTCTTATAAACCCACAACATCATGTCTTGTGCTTATTAGTTATTGTAAAATAAAATTTATAAAATGACTATAGATTAAAAAATATATATAATAAATTATAAAAATAACTAGCCAACAATTACGAACAAGCTATACCTATGTTGTTTGCTCTACGATGGACGTAGAGAGACAAAAATATTAAAATGTGAGATAAATCTTCAGTGTAGAATTTAACTAAAAAATAATTATACTTCATCTTAATAGATATTATATAGTATACATTTCCTATATTAACAAATTTGAATAAATGTATATTTATTTAATTTTTAAATTAATCGTGTGTCGTGGCCTAGCCATAGATAACATTTTTATAAACTATTTATTCATCTATTAATCATAATAATATAATATAATGTATTTTCACCCCACTCTCATAGTTTAATAATATGAACTTTTAGGAATATAATTTTAACGTTTTTGTTTTTTAATACTATAATATACGATATTATGATTTATGGTCGATGATAATATTGTAATACATTATAGCCAAAATATGTTGAGTATATTATACTCATTACTCGTACACTAAAAACCCGCACCCTACGGGCTACGATTGCGTACTAGGTATTGCCTATTATTATTATTCTAATATTCTTCTAATACATATTTTACACGCACAATATATGTGGATAATATTGCTGTTTGTCACAGGTACCTACTACCTATACAATATACCGTACTGTCTATTATTATTTTATTTTAATAGTATTTTTATAGTACATGATATAAGCACAACTGATGGATAATCGCTTTTTATCGCAGGTCTACGGAATACCCGACGACCGGATGGGTGAAGAAGTGTGTGCCAGCGTCATCGTCAAAGAAGGGGCCGCGGTCACCGAAGCCGACATAAAAGCGTACAGCAAAGGAAAGGTTTGTTTTTGGCTTATTTTTATTCGACAGTACCACAAATGTAATTATACTCCACAACGGTTTCGTATTTTTAATTTGTGTATTATTGTATTCAGATCTCCCATTTTAAGATCCCCAAGTACATATTCATCGAAAAGGATGGGTTCCCGATGACGGCAACGGGCAAAGTCCAGAAGAACAGATTAAGTGAAATAGCGATGCAACGGATTTCGAGCCTTACCTAATATAGTTTTATTTATTTATTTATTTTATTATACAATAGAGAACATCGAACATGCTCCCTCCCCCAGCAAATAATAATACACAAGTCAGCTGCAGTGTATTATTTCCATAGGCATTTGAATCCATCCTCTTTATGCGTTACCGCACTGTGATTGTTAATTTTTTTAAACTATATTATTTTATTTTACCACAATACAATATAATATTATTATCATACATACTGCAGCTATCTATATACCTTATACCTATACGTAATCAAGAAGTCACGCCGTTATGTTTACAAAGTTCAGTAGGTATATATTATACGTTAAATAATTGTATTATAATTAATATAATTTATTTTACGTTAATCAGGTATCTGTTATACCATTATACAGATCAATTATTTGATTGGATTAAAATATACATAATGTGGTAATTGAGTGAAATAAATGTTATTAAAAAATGAATATATTTAACAATATATTTAAAAGCGAGGTTAAATAAATACATTTCTGGGGATACAGACCAAAAAAAAAAAAAAATCGATTTAAGAATTATGACGAAATGATATTGAACATAGTGAAGAAATTCAATGAAATCGGCATTTTTTAACTTAGAAAGAATCGCTTATAACCTTAAATTTTAAAACTGGAGTTGAAATAAAATTATTATAAATATTTATTTTGGTTACAAGTTGCGTCTCGTACCACGCACGTCACTCCCGACTGAAGTAGCTCATTCCCCGTCATTGCCAATTATATTACAATACGTTCGTTGAGCAAATATAACATTAGGTATTATTTTTAATTACAAATATTATAATATATTTGTGTTTAATTGATCAATCTCAGAATAATTTTTCTTATACAATTGTATTATATCATTGAATTCAAATTTAACACCATTCATTACAGTTACCCACTTGCCCATCTTTTTAAGTTTTCACTTTTACGAAAAATGACATAAAATTATAATGTCATATAAGTATATAACCAAGCAGATTATTTTTCCTAAGAATCGTAATTTAACATAAAAATGGAATTTCGAACGAGTGGTTAATCACTTACATGTACTTAAAGTAGAGGGGCAGAAAGGTCATCATAACATGTATAAATTGTGCCTTGCAACAACTACTTTGAAACTCTGTTCATCTAAACTTTGAATAATCGTGAATTTATAACTAATGTACTACCCACCGACTTTTACGGAATTCGATCTTTTAAAGAAATGCTGGAAATATATTTTTCTTGGGAACATAAAAATACAAAATATTATTTATGTTTCTTTAAAAAAAATTAAAAAATTAAAAAAGATAATGACAATAAAGAGTTGTAAAAAGTATTAAGTATTTTAAAAATTGTTCGTGATGGTTATACATTTTACAAAAAAAAAAAACTTGATAACGTTATTACTTTTCGATAAAATGTGTGTTTAGTGTTAAAATAATCACCCATTATGTAGGTATAATATAATGATAAAAATAAATAAAATAACCTTTTATAAACTGTTAGATAAAAAATAATAGCAAACATAATTTATTGGTTTGTGTTCAATAATTATAATATTATATTTATTCTTACATGTTTTATTGTTATATTGTAGGTCCTATAATTTGGTCCTTGGAGATACATTGCTAATTTTTTGTTGAACTTGGTTATCGCCAAATAAATTTATATACCTAGATACTAGGTAAGTACTATAAATTCTCGAGCACTTATATTATAGGTTACGTATGGAAAATTTGTTTTTTTCGTAACAATTTATTTAAATTCTGTTCAGTAAATATAACAATTACATCATCTTTGACTAAGTATTAATATTAAATTAATAAGAAACAACTAGGAAATCTTTGTTTAAACTGAGTTTAAAATATATACATAATATTATATACCTATAGGTACCCACTAGCTGAATTACCCGCTTCACCCGTGTGGAGTTTTTTGTCTTGTTTAGATATTGTCTTTAAATCATTAGCATTAATAATATTATAAATTAATAATTATTATCACATTGGTTTATTAAAAATAGATGTTTCTGGGTACTCTTCTAAAAGGTTATGAGGTCTTACGATGTCTTATTGTAACATAATAAATTACGTTATGGTGATATACAAACACACCAAAATTTAAATTGATACATTTTATTCGTGCTAATGTGGTAATACCATTTTATACATACAATTTGTGGTACTGCATTTTGGGGCTAAAATAACCATAATTTATATATAAATAATGAGACCCCCTGGTTGCAGGCAGGATGTGGTACGATAGAGGTGGCAGTAAATCCTACCAAATATAATATTTTTTGCCTTTTTTACCCTCTTCCGAAAAACCTAGAAATAACGTTTTCCATTTTTACACCCTTTTTACAATTTAGGAAAATCCTTTCTTATTGAGTATTATAATACGAAACTGCTGAACAAATCTCATACTTATATTTTTAGTGACATATTATATATACCTACCTAAACCCTTAGTGGGTTGAATTTTGGGCGTTGCCTAATTATTTGAGTTATTTTTAACTATTTTATTTTCTGTAACCAATAACAACAACATAATATATAAATAAAATAATAATAGTTTCTCGTGTGTCAACTATATTCAACATTTATATGTTCAAAAGTAAAAAATAATTAATAAAATGTAGCCTATGACACGACGGATCTGGCTGAATCTATTGACGAACATTTTATTAAAAATTGGTCAAAAACTGTGGATTTGCATAAGGTTCTTCCGTTTTAAACCTTTGATATTATGTGGTAGATAGCTGTAAGACCCTACAAAAATGAACAACTATAAAATACATGTGTATCTCGGTTTGAGTGTATCTCAGTTCACGGGAAAATCGGCGTCAATGTACCTAATACCTATATAGCATTGTGAATTAATTTGATAAAGATGGGCAATCGTGGATTAGATTTAGCTCTTTGTATATTTTTTAAGCTAGTATCTAAACTTTTCTGATGTATTTAAAAACCATATCTGAAATTTTCGGAAAAATCAATTCAGTAGTTTTATTTGTATACATATATGCTACAAACATTCATGTTTGGTTTTAAGATGGGTATATGGTTCTATTTAATTGACACCATGTAAACGTGACGAATTGATGCATGGTTTTGGGCGAAAAATTAAAAAACTTATCTTTGCTATTAATATAATTATAATGTGAAGCAACCAATGGCAACCATTTCTAAACAAAAAAAAATTTCAAGTTCCACCGTGAATTTCAAAATCTTGGTTTAAAGACCTCTTTAAAATGCCAGTTTTGGAAATTCCTTTCTTAGTGGGTATTAACATCATAAAACGAAACTAAAACCAAATGTCATAGCTTCGGTGGTTTCGACTAGGTGATGATGAATCAATGTGCAGTCAGTGAGGACAAGTTCTTTCCTATATCTATAAACATACCTATACCATCTCCAGTGATCCACCCAGCTGTAGCACTGTATCATCTAGGGTTAGAGCTCCCGGAAACTCTTTCGAACAGTTATTCCTGTTCCAGGAATTCCCCAGAATACCATAAATTAACTACAAAAAAAAAAATTTCTGTAAATATTTTTTGTTATCATACATACACGTATCTAGATTTATGTATTTTTTTACATAAATATGACAGTATTATTATAAATACAATAAAATATCTATTACATAATATAATAATTTAAAAATATATTATAATAAAATCATGGTATATAGAACATATTATGATGATAGTTATTTATCACTATAATAATATTATATGCAGTTAATATTTTTAGCAGAAAAAAGAGTAATTTTGTTCAGAGTAAGCACATATATGGCTATATGTCTAAAATATATTATACTACTAAGCTACTGATGAAACCTTTCTAAAGTAGATTTTTGTGGGGAATAATGAAATGTAAATTTTTTTTTAAAAGTCAAACAGCTAATGGTTTGTTGATTAGCCGATTAGGTATTCATTGTTATCGAACACTAGGAATGCCAACAAAATATTCATGACATATACCAAGTATATAGTATCCCATTAATTTTATCTATTTACTTGTTAATATGGATGCCAACTTGCAGTTATACATTTTACCATTGATTATACATAGTATGTAATATGTATAATCAATGATTTTACCTTAAACCGCACATATTTTATAGGTGTACCTATAATATGGACTATTGTCTAGGGCGTCGCTTTTTGACCTTTTTAATGTCGCGACCCCTGAAATAGGTCAACATTAAAGTCAATCACCTCACGACCCTCTTGTAATACATACTAATTTGAGACTAATTATCGTTAGATTAGGTTAGGTTAGGTTCACTAGTTACAAATATTGAATCACATATATAATATAGCACACGCTTATTATTAACAAACACAACAATCATATTAAATTAAATTATTAAAATTGTAATTAAAAATATTATAAATTACATTTTTCTTTGGTACACAAGCGTTCAATTAACTCTAACCCTCGTGATTCCTATTCCCTTATCTATGGGATTGCAACCCACAGGCTGAGAAACAGTGGTCCGTAGGGCCTAGACTCTAAGGTATCCAAACGTCCCGGTGTCTCAAAAATCTTTATCTTATGACCAAGAGCTATAATTCATTATTCAAAATTTCTATTACATTATTCAAGTTACCTTTCTGTGGAATCTCCCATTTTCGTATAATCTTCCATACTTGCCAATTTATTTTATTTAGCAATTATAGCAGTGACATTTTGAGTGTTTAAAATTGTTTAATATACTGAAAAAATTAAAAAAGCTAATTATTTATTTTATAAGTTGAATTCAATTTAAATGTAATATCATTATTAACAGTTATAAATATGTTTTGGGATAAATTGTTATTTAGTACCAATACCATGTTAATTGTTTGTTTATCATTTTTTTGCCCCCATTGAATTTTTTCACCAATATAGTATCAATGCCGTATAATAATAATGGCATTATGGAAATATTATGTATGTACATAATATACATATCTCAATTGAAACCTTGTTTTTAAACAGACATTTATCGAAAAATTTGAATATTAAAATTAAATTCGCCATTAACTTGCCATAATATAATATGATGCGTAAACTATAATCCGTTCGGTTTCTGTATGATTCATTAGAATTTCCACACGTTTTCAGAATTTTCCATCCTAATAGTATCAGCTCTTGTTTGTATAAGATGATTCGTTTCGTTTGCAGTTCGAACCGGGAATAATGTAAATGGAAATGGCTCCCATGACGAAATATATTATAAATATTCATATAGATCAACTTTTGTGGTGTAGAGTGGGGGATTGACAGACTGCTACAT
>NC_042496.1:29566057-29579626 GCF_005508785.2 Acyrthosiphon pisum
GTCGGTATCCGTTCCGTTTCTGGTCACATTTATGACAAAAAGAATCGGAATAAACTTATTGCATCTTCTGTAAGTCAAATTAATAATTAATATTAAATATTAAGGTAGGAACTCAATTCCCTATAAT
This sequence comes from Acyrthosiphon pisum, assembly GCF_005508785.2. Lineage (NCBI taxonomy): Eukaryota > Metazoa > Arthropoda > Insecta > Hemiptera > Aphididae > Acyrthosiphon > Acyrthosiphon pisum. Next base: position 29,566,185 of record NC_042496.1, read on the forward strand.
ATAGTAAACTCAAATAGTTAAATAACTTTAACAGTACTCAGGTGTATCGTATATCAACTTTAATAGGTATAAAAAAATATTCAGAAATTGAAGATAATTATTTTATTTTATTGTGGAAATATTTTAGACCTATACAGCTATAGTTATAAACCACAGTTCCCGATTAATCCGTTGTCTTAGACAATAGACGACAATAAATTATTTAAATTAATTTAGGTATTACAATATACTAAAAGTTAGAAATTATCATAATAATAAATAATAATAAAAATAATAATAAATAATAAATAAAAATAAATTATAAATAATAATAATAAAATATTTTTTGGTCTTATCTATATAATTATTATATATAGGAAGTAATTAATTAATTAAAAGTAAAACTTTTGTTAGAGACAGCTTAAGATCTAACCTTGATGTAAATAAGTCGTACAGATTAAGTTATATGCGAGCCACACCTTTTTTTGCTGGTTTAGCCACGAGCATTATCGTTGAAAAGCTGAAGGAAAAAAAAGTGAAATTTTCACTTGTAAGTAATTTTACTAAGCGCTCATAAAAATGCATAAATTAAAAAAAATTCATATAATTATTTTTGTATATATAGATCACTGTCTATGGTGGAACATTCATTGTTTTCATAGTTTGTTTTTACGCTCAGCTTTATGGTTTCAAATTTTACTCTCAACATAGACCTTATTATCCGTTGGAACATGCTCTGTTCTCAGTCGTAAATCATTGTACGTGGTCGGTATGGACCATGTGGTGTTGCATTTGCTTGTTCACGACTGGAAATGGTAAATTGCATTATAATAATAATTTTTAAGCAGCTTATGAATTTATGATAACATGTTTTATTAATGTCACAGGTAATGTGCAAAAATCAGTAATAGTAATGGTCACATTACTCGTTAGTGAACAAACTACATTGACTTTTGTACATTACCTACTATAGTGATTCTGTTAGTTAAAACATGAAAATCGTTAGTAATTTATTAAAATTGAATTGGTAATAATAATAATAATATTAAATAATATATAATTAAATTTGTATTAATACAATTTTATTACTTGTAATTGTTAGTAGTACCTAAACCTACCATTTTCGTACTCAAGGTGGTGGCTTATTTTAACAGGCCAAAGTCGGAGGGGGGGGCTTTAGCCAGCTAATCCGTTAAAGCACGTATGGATGGTGCCCCCATTGCTCGTATAGGTACCTAATATTAAATCTTAAGCCATGGTCACGGCTATACGTTATTCGTCGTCAGTAAGTTGTTATATAAGTTGAGATCTGTTAAACTTTGGAAATACCTTGGTAGATCATGATTACCTACTGACTGATACCATGATTCAAAGATTGTTATGGCCAGTCGAAATAGATTTAACGCATACGACATGACACCTAAACGACATAGCTTTGAACTCGGCTTTAGGAATTTTATGACACATTTCCTTAATGTACAGGTACTTAATGTGTAAAAATAGGTAATGGGCACATTAACCACATCAAAATCATTGGATAGTCATTGAATAATAATAATAATAATAATAATAATAAATAACTACGATATTGTACTAATAAATTGTTATTACTTGTAATTTATAGTACTAGAGTAGTATACCAAATGTCAACTGCATGTACATTAAATAGTCCCACAGCCTCTCCCAGCTATATGACATACATCTACAGTGTAAATAAAAATGGTTTTAAATAGTATTTAAGTTCAAAATGAATTTCTCACAAACATGTAGGTATCGAAAATTATAGGAAATCCATAGGATCTAAAAGTATAATAGCTAGTCGACGCAGTCTCATCTCATCTAAAAACTACATTTTATATTATTTGGGCTCTAAAATGTTATGAAATTAATTTTTTTTAAATATTTATTTAGATATATGAAAGATAAAAAAAAAACAAATTATAATACAAAACATTAATAGGAAGTACAGTAAAGACCTCTAGTTCGTTAAATGTCTTTCATAGTTCATATACAATATACATTATACAAATTACATAATAATTAATTAACCATCTCATAAAAATAAAGTTATATATATCAATAAGTAACATTAATTGTGAAACAGACAAGCTATATTACAATGTAACTGAATTACAAAGCTTACTTTTTGCTATAAAAATACAAAAGTGACGCATTCAGAGGAGGGTGAAAGGGGCAAATGCCTCAGGTGGCAAATTTTCGAGGTTAACATATATTCATGTTTCATCAGTTATGTTATATTATTTAAAGTTCAAAAATATTATTTTATTTTATGAAAAATCGTTCTACCTACGACCTATCCAATACTTAAAATTATACATTTCACATCATCATAAATCCCGAACGAATTAAATTCGAACGGTGCGTATAGGTACCTACATACCATGTATTATTGTACCATCGTAATTTATTCATAATTATAGTTTATAACTGATAAGTAATAATTAATAATATATTATTCAAACCCTGCATTATTTTACAGGTCTCCTTACATACGTATTTAACAACAGACTTGTTGTGGTCTTGGGAAGACTCTCGTACTCAGTTTTTTTGGTGAACATCACTATCATTATGATGTCTTATAGTACAATAAGATCACCGTTTTACCTTTCAAAGAACTCCGTGGTAAGATGTCAAGACGACAATTTCGTGACGGGAAATGTATAAACTAGTCAAAATGTTAAAACATAAAAACCGTACAATAATTATTAATAGGTATCCATTTTCCAATAACCACGCGGATTGGATAACGAATTAACGAATTAATAATATGGCATGGAACTTATATTTTCTATTTTGTGCGTGTTTTCCAGATGGATGCATGGATATTCGATACATTTAAGTGTTATGTGATGGCCTTAGCTTTATACTTGGTAGTTGAAGCGCCGTTCAATAAAATTATTAAAAGATGGATTGGATAAGGGTAAATACTAGATATAATTATTTAATTCCGTATTTGACTGATGTTTCATTAAATGTTTCTTAGGTAAAAAAGAAAATTTCCTGAAGTTTAACAGCTTATTAGTGATTACTGAGTCATCAATAAAAATAGATTCAATTAGTTTATAACATCTGCAGTGGTTAAGTCTTATTAAAAAAAAAGAGTATAACTAATTACAGTGTTAATAGGTAAAACACTTATTTATGCTATTTCCGAATGGTTTTACTTAGTAAATAATTTACTTCTGAATGTGACTTTAAATAATTTTTATTGTATATCAAAAATGTTGATACAAAATGTATAAATATGTTTACTTCTGGTATATGTAATCATTTTACTTTTTTAATATATCAATAGTTATTGTATTACCTATTACCTAGCATATTAAATTCAATCAACCGAAATTATTATTTTCACGGGGATTACTTGCATTTACCTATAGAACTTATTTTGAAGCAACCACTGTTATTAAATTTATACCTACTCTATGAGTTACCTCCGAAAATAAATATTATAATACTGTGAGTCAGTGAGAGAAAACAAACAATGCGCTGACATCCTCTTAAATTTCCCCCTTTATCTAGTGCACGTGAGTGCGATTACAAACAGAATAAATAAACTAGACTATACTGGTATTTATATCGTATATATAGACGATATAAAAAATGAATACCCATTAGGTATTGCTCTCCACTAACGTGACGCGTACAGCGAATACTATACTATATGAATATGTTTGATCAGTATAACTATAAATCACTGGGTACAACTAATAAATCTAATAACAGTTATAATGTATTAGTAATTTATAATATTTAGTATAATAATCATAGGGTGTTATAATGATTATAAAAAAAATAGTGCCAATTATTTATAGTTTTCATCTGCTATTGTAACAATATATTTATTTATTTATTTTATAATAAGGAGCCTTGTATTCATTTTTCACATTTTTTGACCCCTACAACAACTAAAATTGTCTGTAAACAGCTCAAAAAGAGTCAAAATATTTTAAAAATTGTATGGTGTATAGAAAATGAAAATATAATATAAATTTGGTGATATATTCATGTGTCTACAGTTTTTCGTTTTTAAATTACAACAAAATACGAAAATTGCTACATGAAAAATCGAGTGAATATTCAATATGTTGTAAAAATATGGACTTCAAAGGCTCATAAAAATTGAATTTGACTTTCTTGTAGACATTTTGCCTAAAAATTCCAGTTTTCCCAAATTTTTCTTTTGTTTTTCACAGCGCTTTTGAAAACTATTTGGAATTTTTTACATTTGACCACCCAAAGTGGATACCAACTAGATTCACTTTCCTATCAGAAAAGATATCGTTGAAGGAAAATCTAAGTATTTTTAGTGACCTAAAAGGTGATAACAGACACAAAAAAAACATACATTGTAAAACGAATACATTCATCGCTCCTCTCAGAATTAAAAAAAAGTTGGATTTAAAGCTTTGCTAAAGATTTCTAATACTGCAACATCGGTATTTTGAATTATTTTCCATTCCTATTTTTAGATGTTAATATTGGTGAAAACAATTTTATTACCCAAACACAATAATATATGCACTTCCGGGTACTTACCTAATATTGGACTGCCGAAAATAATTAAGGATATTTATTACGAGTAAACTATATTTTAATACGTATTAGTTTTACCTGTTAATAATATAGAAGTTTCAAGTTCCAATGATCTCATAATATATATTACATTTTGCGAATTCTGAAAATTTTCGTCTAGTATTAACATTTGCCGATATTCGGGGGATATCAACCCCCTCCTAAAATCGTCCCTGAATTAAAAAACCTACACTAAGTTAAATTAAATAACTCAAATAGTTATCGTATGAATTTTGATTTTGATACTTTTATATATTATTATATTTTAATATTTTCAGAAAAATTATCCATTAAATAATTTACAGTAGAAAACTTCACAGTATTCTCCTTATGAGAAATACAAAATATATCAAGAATCTAAAAACGTAGTTACTATAAGCATATTTAAAATTTCCAGAAATTAGATTTTGAATAACCGCATTATTGAAGAAAAAGAAGTGATCATTGTGATCTCGGTGAACCTAACCTAATCTGTATAATGATAAGATTATATAATTCAATAATTTATTATAATATTATGTAAATTGTGCTCAACTTTCTATATCATCATAAATGCAACCGATTAACCTGGGAGGCCTCATATCAATCAGTGATACAATGCTTATGAGTTATGAGGTATTTTAAAACTGCAAGTGGACGAGAAGAGTATAATATATTTATTAATTTTAAATTTTAATTCACTATACTGATCGATTGATCAATGCCGCTATTGCACTTCCTATCATTCAGTCGTCATTGGCTTAGTTTTTTTTGTTAAAGAAATCCAAACAGTCCTCAGCAGTTGTTTGGACGAAAATCGTAGTATAATAATTTGGAGTATCATAGGAGTTCTTGCAAATATATTATAATTTTATAATTATCAACATTATATAGGCAAGTATTATTTATTTATTTTTTTTTTCGTGCAGAAGAAAAAGTATAACTATGCCCCTGTGACAGGTACGAAGAATTTCTCGATCACATAGGAAAGAGGAACGACAATGTGGAGAAGAAATAAATTATATCCTAAAGGGATCAAAACGTCAGCCGTGATCGTCATCGGTCTGCTGGTGCTTTTGTTGGCCATCCAATCGTCCAACTGTCAAGTCGACCGATTTCCCGAGGTGACGGAGTGTCAAGTCGACCAAACCCCTGCAGTGGCAGTCGTGGACGATCAAGTTGACCGAATTCCCGCAGTGGCAACCGGGAATGATCTGCCGGAGCTGTGGATATCTGAGCTGTTTTACCGGGCGCTCTCCAATTTCACAATTCGGGACGTTGGAAGCGCTGCTTGCCAGACCCAATCCGACATGTACGATAACAATTTGCGGAACCACACCAGTTGGGCGGTCAGAAGTGAGTACCCGCTCCGATTATATTATTGAACAATTATTACCAAACATTTTAGTACCCATACTATGACAAACATTATTGTAGTATATAAAAAAGTAAAGTAAATAATTCACTGTACTTTTGGTAACAATCGGGAGAAATTAATATAAAACCACAGTGGGAAAAGGGGGAATATTTATGCAACGCGCCTTTGGACAAAATTGATTTTATATTATGTAATTCAGGAATATGTTCAGGAATAAGTTAATAACTGTAAAACTTTAAATTTTCACCTAAAATGATTTATCATTGAATTCAAGTATAACACATCCATTAAAATTACATGCTTGACAACTACTATACAGAAAAGTGCAGATACCTACCCTCTACGGCTCTACTTCATCATTTTTAAAATTATTTTGTGTCTCTTAATCTCAATATTATTCATATTTAGAGTTTTCTTATTTAAAATGTTCCAAACATACATGTTATTAAGTTAAGAACACCTGTTGTATCCGTTGTGTCCGTTCATCCGTTCATCCGTTAGTTACCAATATACATAGTTACGATTGTTGATAGTAAGGTATTTATTAATAGTCTATAGTTAGTAGTTACTATACTTACATAGCTATAACTGTTTGTATTAATATTTCACAATGGGACAATTTAAAGTAAATATTATATAACTATTATAATATGCTGTTATAGCCAGTATTGAAAAATATCAATATTTTAATATAAAATATACCTAAAGATTTATAAATGATTGATTTATTGTACTAACACATTGTTATCTACAACACTTACGCCATCTAATGTCATATAATAATTTATTACCTTTCTATGTATTATTTCATATTATTTATTAGTAAAATGCCGAATGGCGTTATAATAAATAATAATCAATATGGAAAAAAAAAAATGGCAAGTGGTTCCCGTTCTGCTTTATAGTAGGTTACAAGTGGGTCACTGTAATGGATGGTGCTACATTTGAATTCAATGATATAATATCATTGAATACGAAAAATGATTCTGAGTAAAGACGGTTAGCCAGCCTATGATATTACGAAGTATATTTGTTTATGATGATTAGTGATTACTAATTATAAACTTCTAAATTTATTTTTATGTAAGTATATTGTTGTACTTATGATTGAGGATATCAATAATAATTTTTTTAAACACATGGAACAAGACAACAAAATTATTGTCGAGGAATACCTATAGTTTTGTAAACAGTTCGATTAAATAGTAATGTAGTATATTTTGGATCCTTAATTAAGAATTGCCCAAAAAAACAATGACGTTCTTGCATGGTGCAATTATTATATAATATTATAGTACGCAAACTCATAGTCACGACTCTAAACAGTTCAAAGAGTCTCATATTTTTATGTGTCTGGTTGAACCATTATATTTTTTTCAGTGGCCGAGTCCTGGAACCGATATCCGACCGGCATACTAGCGGGCAACCAATATCACATGGGAATTTACGACGAATGCGTGGACGTGCGTCATCCGGTGATAGGACAGTATTGCTTGTCTGAAATAAATCTAAGTTCGTTGACGGGCAGAGACTACAGTTTCAACAGAACGGACGATCTAGACGATTTTGGGAATAATAATGCCTGGAAAACAATACTCGGGGTACGCGAATTGGAATACTTACTATTAATTGTTTTTTTTTACATATATATGTCTGGGGGGTCATTCTATAATTTTGTGTGACACGGAGAGCTTTACCGTTATGTCATCGTGTTGAGGCTGGGAGCCTAAAATATTATTTAATTTTTCTTATCGATTACTTATATTTAATTTAATGTTAGGTTACCATATAGCAACCTCATTATACGTTATTTTATTCTGAGCGTACCAATGAATATATTAAATTTACAAGACATACCATGTACCGATGTATGTACATTGTACCTACATGCAGTGTGGATACTCCTTGATTTTTACAAAAATATAAGTACCGTTATAAACACACACACACGTCATGATACATTAATAATATTATATAATTCCTACATCTCCCTAAATAATATACTGCTTGGCCTTTCAAATTGTTTCTAAAGAAATTGCTGTTCTAAGTAGGTTCTAGTAAGGTGGTAGTCATAGCCATTATTACAATAAACGTTAAAACCAAAGTATACAATATAATAATAGATAATATTATTTGGTATACGTATAAAAATGTCTACATGTTCTGAATACTAAAAAGTTGAGCTAAACAGTTACTGAAAAAATTGAAAAAAATTACTTAATTATTTTTATTTTAAGTTACGGCACCTCGACTAAGAAATATACTTTTTATTTTGAAAAATTATGGATCCTTAATATAATTACTATGACAGTAATTATTTTAGACAATAAGTTATTGTTAAGGACCATAAACTAAAATGTCCGGGTCTGCCATAAACACCACCTCTATACTAATATAAATCTTATTTTTTAAACATACTATTACTAGGTACTTAAACTAGACTTACATACTTATATATTATAGTACTATTTCAATACTAGGATTTATAATCAATGCTATTAGGTATTGCTTACTGGGTATTTAACCGTTTCAGTGGGATGATTTTCCGGACAAAGTGAAACGAAACACATTGAATTTAGGAATATGCATTCCGGATTCATGTTCGGCGCTAGACCTGCAAACTTCATTGCAAAACGAACTGGACAAAGTGTTCACGGCAGAAAAGATCGAGGCCGTTGTCAAAGTGGATCCGATAATGTGCACGGTCAAAGGAGACATGTATCCTTACAACACATCATACTACGTGACCAGGTTATTCGATATTATTATTACTTTTGTTAATTGTTATACAATTCGTATTGAAATATTATACTCATAATTCATCCGTTTATTATCTATTACAATGTTGTTTCAGGATGTTTTTTCTAACGCTTATTTTGATTTGTTGCGGCACAACATTGTATCATTACATAAGAATATCATACAACACAAATCCAAAAAAAACCACCAGTGAGTGATAAAGGTTTCACGGAAATCATTATTTTTTATTTGTACCTGTAATCTGTATCTGTACATAAATGTCAGAATCCATGAGCATTACATTGTTGTGTATTATAGTTTATAATATATTTTACATTGCTGTCTACAGGTGAAAGTTTCGGTTCATTTTGCGATACGTTTTCATTTATTAATTCAAGCAAAGAGTTGTTAAAATTCGATGAGAACAACGAACTGAATTCAATCTATGGTTTTAAAGTGCTTTTGATGCTATTCGTTATATTGATCCACAGATTATTGCATTTATTTAATAATCCAATGATTAACCCTAAACGCGTGGAAAGGGTAAGCTAAGAAAATATTTTCGAAACTAGATTACTTGAAAATTATTAGAAGTAAGAAAATTGCATGGGGATTTATCAGTTTTGACCTCTCAAATGTACCAACTAGATCCAATTTTCTATAAAAAAAAAACCCTTTGAGTTGAAAATTAAAGCATAATTTCAATTCAATCACTTATAGGAATGTTTGTATGTGGCTTTAAGCGAAACATTTTTTTTTATTAAATTTCATTAAAACAATCTTATTATATAATATGGAACCTTGTATTACATTTTAAAGCTTTTTTTGAACATTTTTTACTGCAGACAATAATTTATTTATACAGTTATGCTATCTATAGAGAAAGTTCTAATATAAATATTTGTTGAAAATAACAAGTATCTACGGTTATTTGTTTTTATATTACAGCAAATTAAGAAAATACATTTTGTCAAAAACTGATTTTGCGTGAAAAAGTTTTATTTTTTTTTTCAATTATTAAGTTTTGTTGGTACTAAGAGTTATTTACTTTTGACCTCTCCCCCTCCCCTTCCACTAAGTACCAACTAGTTTTAATTTTCTACCCGAAAAGAAAGTGAAAGATAAAGTTGAAGTTACAGAAGATTGAAGCTTTTTTACTGTTCTAATATTGGTGAATTTTAAATTTTAACCCCGCAATATTACCACTTAAATTTAATTTTGTATCAGAAACCACCCTTAAGTTTTTAAATCAAAGCATTATTTCAACTATTTATATCATGTACCTATGCATACAAAATAAAACCACACATAGATTGTAAGATCAATACATGCATCGCTCTGCTCAAAATCAAAATAAAATCAGTAAAAGTGCAAGCCATAGTATTAATCTTTGCAACAATTACAGATATATCACAATGGTCCTGGTATTGTATTGACACTTACAAACGGGGTCGACCCATTTTTTTTCATTAGCGGTTTCATCATGATGTATCTGAACATTTCTCGGTCATCTAGAAAAGCTAAATCAGGAATCAAAAAAAACACATCGCCAATTATCGACCGAGTGTCGAGGTGAGTTAGAACGACGCATTTAATAGTGCATAAAATATTAATTCATAATTTTTCAGACCAGACTAATGTTTGAGTCTGTGTGAAAGCATTTATCACCGTCTTGCTGCACCACACGGTTTTTCAGGGGGAGGGTATTGAGTGAAATTAGTAGCACCCCTTAATAGTTCATCGCAAATATATCGTTGTAAAAATATTTCCTTGCTAATCGTAAATTATTTTTTTCCTATTTTTAAAATGTCTTTTAATTCACCACCACAAATTGTTTCATTTTTAGTTTTATAGTATAGGGTTGTCCAAAAGGTAATAAATCAGGTATTTTTGATTAATAAACGTACACACATCTCTTCTTTTGAATGATATGTCAATCCAGGGTAGGCACGGTAGTATTTATTTTTTTAATGCCCTCAAAACAATTTTAAAAAAATAGAATAATTATAGTAGATAGTAATTATAAAATGAAAATGTTCTGGATTTTATTTCACGAAAAATTACTTAATTAATAATTGATTGCAACATGATGAAGTTTATAAAATGGGAGTTGTGAATTAAATTTTAAGCATAGGTGAGAGTCTTTATTATTTATGACTGTATGTGGTAATATAGTACAAAATTATTCAATTATATTGTAAAGTCGTACAAATGTATTGATACAATTTTTATGAAGTTATGGTGTCTGTTGTCACGAGGACAATTAATCCTTAACCTGGCTTCGAAACAAATAACTCATTTAGTCGAAACATTTGTATTAGTATTATTGAGTAATGATAGTAATAATAATATTAAAATAGAATAATACAAAAAACCAGAAACAAACTGTAATGAACGTATGGATTATATGAATCACAAACACAGACTATTCTTAATTGCAAAATGATAAAATATAATATTATACAATTTATACCGATCGAGTACAATTTTACATAGAATAAAAATTCGATATTGGTAAATATGGGGTAAATTGGTACCTATATTTTTGTAGTTACCTAATATATTAAACCATCAAACGTGTGAGTGTGGTAGACAGCTGCATAATGGACGAGTGCCCTAAGTCTATGTAAAATCATTGTATAATAATAATAATATACTGTCGAATCGACTTGTAGAATGTTACCGTCATACTGCGCAATGATGGCTATCACGGCGCACATCGTACCTCACCACGGGGACGGACCGCTGTGGCCAAAGATAGTATGGGAAGAAGCCGAAATTTGCAAAAATTATTGGTGGACCAATTTGTTGTTCATAACCAATTTTCTTGATACCAAATACGGAGTAAGACGTCACCATAATATTCTTTAATTGATTATTATGATATTATAGACTAAAACCAGCTTAGTTTATTTTTACTTACCTATATACCGGCGAAACTATGTATTTTGACCCAGTTACCAGGGGTAAATATTGACTACCTAAATTGTACTGGAGGTAAATAAATAATTTTTGAATATTTACGCCCGGTACCATGTGTATGATACAATTGTATAGATATTTATAATTACACCCATTCATATCAATAATAATATTACAGTGCCTCATAGTGAACTACTACGTGTCTTGTGATGTTCAGTTTTTCGTAGTTGGATTCATAATTGTGTACGTTTACATGAGAAACGCCAAATACGGGATTAGATTACTCTGTACGGTACTGGCTTTGTCGGTATCCGTTCCCTTTCTGGTCACGTACGTGACGAAAAGAATCGGAATAAACTTATTGCATTTTCTGTAAGTCAAATTAATAATTATTATTAAGGTAGGAACTCAATTCCCTATAAAACAGTAAACTCAAATAGTTAAATAACTTTAAAAGTACTCAGGTGTATCGTATATCAACTTCAATAGGTATAAAAAAATATTCAGAAATTGAAGATAATTATTTTCTTTTATTGTGGAAATATTTTAGACCTATGCGGCTATATTTATAAACCACAATTCCTGATTAATCCGTTGTCGTAGACAATAGACGACAATAAATTATTTAAATTAATTTAGGTATAACAATATACTACAAGTCATAAATTATCATAATAATATTTTTTGGTATTATCTATATAATTATTATATATAGGAAGTAATTAATTAATTAAAAGTAAAACTTTTTTTAGAGACAGCTTAAGATCTAACCTTGATGTAAATAAGTCATACAGATTAAGTTATATGCGAGCCACACCTTTTTTTGCTGGTTTAGCCACGAGCATTATCGTTGAAAAGCTGAAGGAAAAAAAAGTGAAATTTTCACTTGTAAGTATTTTTACTAAGTGCTCATAAAAAAGTGTATAAATTAAAAAAAATTCATATAATTATTTTCGTGTATATAGATCACTGTCTATGGTGGAACATTCATTGTTTTCATAGTTTGTTTTTATGCTCAGCTTTATGGTTTCAAATTTTACTCTCAACATAGACCTTATTATCCGTTGGAACATGCTCTGTTCTCAGTCATAAATCATTGTACGTGGTCAGTATGGACTATGTGGTGTTGCATTTGCTTGTTCACGACTGGATATGGTAAATTGCATTATAATAATAATTTTTAAGCAGTTTATGAATTTATGATAATATGTTTTATTAATGTCACAGGTAATGTGCAAAAATCAGTAATGGTCACATTACTCGTTAGTTAACAAACTACATTGACTTTTGAACATTACCTACTAGTGATTCTGTTAGTTAAAACATGAAAATCGTTAGTCATTTATTAAAATTGAATTGGTAATAATAATAATAATTTTTAATAATATATAATTACATTTGTATTAATATACTTTTATTCCTTGTAATTTTTAATAGTACTTATACCTACAATTTCCGTACTCAAGGTGGTGGCTTATTTTAACAGGCCAAAGTCGGGGGGGTTAAAACGGGGTTTTTTTTTTAATATTTCTTTATATGAAAGATAAAAAAAAACAAATTATAATACAAAACATTAATAGGAAGTACAGTAAAGATCTTTAGTTCGTTAAATGTCTTTCATAGTACATATACCTATACATTATAAAAATTACAAAATAATTAATTAACCATCCCAATATCTCATAAAAATGAAGTTATATATAAATATATATCAATGAGTAACATTAATTGTGTAACAGACAAGCTATATTACAATGTAACTGAATTACAAAGCTTACTTTTTTGCTATAAAAATACAAAAGTGACGCATTCAGAGGAGGGTGAAAGGGGCAAATGCCTCAGGTGGCAA
>NC_042496.1:29587428-29590582 GCF_005508785.2 Acyrthosiphon pisum
GGATTGGATAACGAATTAATGAATTAATAATATTATGGCATGGAAACTTATATTTTCTATTTTGTGCGTGTTTTCCAGATGGATGCATGGATATTCGATACATTTAAGTGTTATGTGATGGCCTTAGCTTTATACTTGGTAGTTGAAGCGCCGTTCAATAAAATTATTAAAAGATGGATTGGATAAGGGTAAATACTAAATATAGGTACTTATTTTATTCCGTATTTGACTGATGTTTCATTAAATGTTTCTTAGGTAAAAAAGAAAATTTCCTGAAGTTTAACAGCTTATTAGTGATTACTGAGTCATGAATAAAAATAGATTCAATTAGTTTATAACATCTGCAGTGGTTAAGTCTTATTAAAAAAAAAGAGTATAACTAATTACAATATTAATAGGTAAAACACTTATTTATGCTATTTCCGAATGGTTTTACTTAGTAAATAATTTACTTCTGAATGTGACTTTAAGTAATTTTTATTGTATATCAAAAATGTTGATACAAAATGTATAAATATGTTTAATTCTGGTACATGTAATTATTTTACTTTTTTAATATATCAATAGTTATTGTATTACCTATTACCTAGCATATTAAATTCAATCAACCGAAATTATTATTTTCACGGGGATTACTTGCATTTACCTATAGTAACTTATTTTGAAGCAACCACTGTTATTAAATTTATACCTACTCTATGAGTTACCTCCGAAAATAAATATTATAATACTGTGAGTCAGTGAGAGAAAACAAACAATGCGCTGACATCCTCTTAAATTTCCCCCTTTATCTAGTGCACGTGAGTGCGATTACAAACAGAATAAATAAACTAGACCAGCGGTTCTTAACCTGTGGTCCTCGGCCCCCTGGGGGTCCGCGATACTCATGTCGAGGGTCCGTGGCAGCCTTAACACATAACATTCGTCAATAATTGACATGAATGCATTATTACAATATTGTTGGATTTTTTTTTTTTTTTATATATAATATGTAGATTCTACAGTCTACACCAAATAATTCTATTATTAATATTTACTAAGTATAATCACTTTTCTTGTTCATACGAAATGTAAATGTGTACAGAACTGTAGACTCGGCAGTCTTATATTTACTGCCACCAATAGTGCAGTTGATCGATCGTACTCAATTATGGTTTTATATTACATTTTTATAAAAAATTAATTGTAATAAAATAATTATAAATGTGTATGTATTGTTAAGTCTGCTTATGTTATTTGTTATGTAAAATAATTATTATAATTTTGGTTATGATAACATGAGATGTTTTGTAAAAAAAAGGTATTCGAAAAAAATTTATTAAGGGGGTCCGTTATTTCTAGAAATCTTTCATCAGGGGTCCGTGATCTACAAAAGGTTAAGAACCGCTGAACTAGACTATACTGGTATTTATATCGTATATATAGACGATATAAAAAATGAATACCCATTAGGTATTGCTCTCCACTAACGTGACGCGTACAGCGAATACTATACTATAATATGAATATGTTTGATCAGTATAACTATAAATCACTGGGTACAACTAATAAATCTAATAACAGTTATAATGTATTAGTAATTTATAATATTTAGTATAATAATCATAGGGTGTTATAATGATTATAAAAAAAATAGTGCCAATTATTTATAGTTTTCATCTGCTATTGTAACAATATATTTATTTATTTATTTTATAATAAGGAGCCTTGTATTCATTTTTCACTTTTTTTGACCACTACAACTAAAATTGTCTGTAAACAGCTCAAACAGAGTCAAAATATTTTAAAAATTGTATGGTGTATAGAAAATGAAAATATAATATAAATTTGGTGAAATATTCATGTGTCTACAGTTTTTCGTTTTTAAATTACAACAAAATACGAAAATTGCTACATGAAAAATCGAGTGAATATTCAATATGTTGTAAAAATATGGACTTCAAAGGCTCACAAAAATTGAATTTGACTTTCTTGTGGACATTTTGCCTAAAAATTCCAGTTTTCCCAAATTTTTCTTTTGTTTTTCACAGCGCTTTTGAAAACTATTTGGAATTTTTTACATTTGACCACCCAAAGTGGATACCAACTAGATTCACTTTCCTATCAGAAAAGATATCGTTGAAGGAAAATCTAAGTATTTTTGGTGACCTAAAAGGTGATAACAGACACAATGAAAAACATACATTGTAAAACGAATACATTCATCGCTCCTCTCAGAATTAAAAAAAAGTTGGATTTAAAGCTTTGCTAAAGATTTCTAATACTGCAACATCGGTATTTTGAATTATTTTCCATTCCTATTTTTAGATGTTAATATTGGTGAAAACAATTTTATTACCCAAACACAATAATATATGCACTTCCGGGTACTTACCTAATATTGGACTGCCGAAAATAATTAAGGATATTTATTACGAGTAAACTATATTTTAATACGTATTAGTTTTACCTGTTAATAATATAGAAGTTTCAAGTTCCAATGATCTCATAATATATATTACATTTTGCGAATTCTGAAAATTTTCGTCTAGTATTAACATTTGCCGATATTCGGGGGATATCAACCCCCTCCTAAAATCGTCCCTGAATTAAAAAACCTACACTAAGTTAAATTAAATAACTCAAATAGTTATCGTATGAATTTTGATTTTGATACTTTTATATATTATTATATTTTAATATTTTCAGAAAAATTATCCATTAAATAATTTACAGTAGAAAACTTCACAGTATTCTCCTTATGAGAAATACAAAATATATCAAGAATCTAAAAACGTAGTTACTATAAGCATATTTAAAATTTCCAGAAATCAGATTTTGAATAACCGCATTATTGAAGAAAAAGGGATGATCATTGTGATCTCGGTGAACCTAACCTAATCTGTATAATGATAAGATTATATAATTCAATAATTTATTATAATATTATGTAAATTGTGCTCAACTTTCTATATCATCATAAATGCAACCGATTAACCTGGGAGGCCTCATATCAATCAGTGATACAATGCTTATGAGTTATGAGGTATTTTAAAACTGCAAGTGGACGAGAAGAGTATAATATATTTATTAATTTTAAATTTTAATTCACTATACTGATCGATTGATCAATGCCGCTATTGCACTTCCTATCATTCAGTCGTCATTGGCTTAG
>NC_042496.1:29590632-29604123 GCF_005508785.2 Acyrthosiphon pisum
GATAAACATTAATTTGACATAATTGATGTAAGTATATATGTTTATAATTTGATAATGTGTTGTTCTTCATCCCTATTATGAATTATATAGGTTTTCATAACATTGGTTATAGGTAAGATAATAATTTTAAAATGCAAAAATTGAGTGTTAGACCATCTCCACAAACAGTATAAGGTGGTAGGTACTTGAAAGTATAACAAAGTGGTAGGTACTTACTTTTCAGTTTTCAATAATATATAATAGGTATTATACTTGTCACAGAAATTATATTTCAAAAAAGTTGAGAATAATTTTAACATCAACTAAAAAAATGTAATAAATTATTTAAATTAATTAATATTGAACAATTTCAACAAATTAACTATTTCATTAAATATAAAATATAAATATTTGGACGATTAATGGCGTCTATAATAAATGATAACAGCCAGCCAATAGAAAACGTTCACCGAGTTGGCCACTCTCTTTAATATCAAGCCTCTCTAAGTATAACCATACCTATTTAATTCTCAACAATAAATAAGTGATAATATGTGAAATACAGATAATCAAACTTATATAGTATTGAGTAAAATATATAAAATTACGGTATTTTTCAGCATTTTGCATCGAAAACCGTCAAATATGCGCTTAAAAACAGAAAAAAACACAAATTATGCATTTTTTTAAAAGAAATGGTAAAATATGCAATTATATGCAAAATCATAAACATCCTAACCCTAATTATAACTATATATTATTATAATTATAATTATAATTATTATATTTATGATTTATCATATTTTTATTATATATATATATATTATATTTTATTTATTATTATTATATTTATCATATTTTTATTATGTATCTAATATATAAAATTCTCGTATCACAATGCTAGTTACCACTTAGCATACTCTTCCGAAACGGCTTGACCGATTTTTATCAAATTTTATACGCATATTCAGTAGGCGTGAGAATCGGTTTCTATCTATTTTTCATACTCCTAAGTGATAAGGGTTGTCCTGAAAAAAATAAAAATAAAAATAATATTATTATTAAAATAATAATACCTAGTGTATATTATTATATTATATTGGTTGCTATTGGTTAATCGGGCATGTTTGTTGATTTGTATTATTATTTTTTGTTAATATTTATATATATATATGAATGTTTGTGTGTAGATTAGACCACTGAGAAGAAGATAGGCTAATTTAAAAAGGGTTAAATTTGGTTTTTTTACTCATCGGATTTTAGTACGGTTAGGCTAGGATTTTGTATTAATTGATTATATTATCCATCGTAGGTGGAATTAAGTAAAAACGACAAACTTGGTATAATGTTATACTTTAGATTTAAATCATACACTCACGTACAAACAGCATGGGGTCTGCGATCTACCGCAGGTAGATTGCCTATCTGATAATGTACTACTATGAATCAGAATTTTCAGAAATGTTAAGATAAATCTAGAACATCACACACAGAATATTAAATAAAGCATTGAACCAAGTTTGAGTCATATACAGTTTGTACATTTAACGGGTAACGAAGTGCACGGGATCAGTTAGTATATATATATATATATTATATTATATTTATTATTATTTAGAGATTACCAAAGTCCTATTTCCAAGTTTCCTACCACTCACTATTCCTATTGAACCTCTTTATTGAACTTGTTTTAAATATCGTGAAACTCATTCATAACATTTTTTTACGGTCCAGGAACAAATTTTGGTTGGAACATTTTAAATAAGAAAACTCTAAATATGAATACTGAGATTAAAAGACACAAAATAATTTTAAGAATGATGAAGTAGAGCCGTAGAGGGTAGGTATCTGCACTTTTCTGTATAGTAGTTGTCAAGCATGTCATTTTAATGGATGTGTTATACTTGAATTCAATGATAAATCATTTTAGGTGAAAAGTACAGTTTTCCCAAATTTTTCTTTTGTTTTTCACAGCGCTCTTGAAAACTATTTGGAATTTTTTACATTTGACCACCCAAAGTACCAACTAGATTCACTTTCCTATCAGAAAAGATATCGTTGAAGGAAAATCTAAGTATTTTTAGTGACCTAAAAGGTGATAACAGACACATAAAAAACATACATTGTAAAACGAATACATTCATCGCTCCTCTAAGAATTAAAAAAAAGTTGGATTTAAAGCTTTGGTAATGATTTCTAATACTGCAACATCGGTATTTTGAATTATTTTCCATTCCTATTTTTAGATGTTAATATTGGTGAAAACAATTTTATTACTTAAACACAATAATATATGCTCTTCCGGGTACTTACCTAATGTATATACTGCCGAAAATAATTAAGAATATTTATTACGAGTAAACTATATGTTAATACGTATTAGTTTTTACTTGTTAATAATATAGAAGTTTCAAGTTCCAATGATCTCATAATATATATTACATTTTACGAATTCTGAAAATTGCCATCTAGTACTTACATTTGCTGACATTCGGGGTTGGGACAACCCCCCCCCCCTAAAATCGTCCCTGAATTAAAAAACCTACACAAAGTTAAATTAAATAACTCAAATAGATATCGTATGAATTTTGATTTTGATACTTTTATATATTATTATACTTTAATATTTTCAGAAAAATTATCCATTAAATAATATTTGCAGTAGAAAACTCCATAGTATTCTCCTTATAAGACAAGTAATACAAAAAAATCTCAAGAATCTAAAAATTTAGTCATTAAGCATATTTAAAAATTCCAGAAATCCGATGTTGAATAACAGCATTATTGAAGAAAAAAGGGGTGATCATTGTGATCTCAGTGAATCACTCTGTATAATAATAAGATTATATAATTCAATAATATATTATAATATTATGTAAATTATGTTCAAATTTCTATATCGACATAAATGCAACCAATTAACCTGGGAGGCCGTTACTTCCGTTGGACCCTGCATCACTCATCTATTATACCAGTGACAAGTAAATAGCAATCAGTGATAGAATGCTTATGAGTTATGATGTGTTTTATAACTGCATGTGGACAAGAAGAGTATATTCATTATTCATTTTAAATTTTAATTCACTACTGATCGATCGATCGATGCCGCTATCGCACTTCCAGACTTCCAATCATTCAGTCGCCAGTTTTGTTAAAGAAATCCAAACAGTCCTCAGCAGTTGTTTGGACGAAAATCGTAGTATAATAATTTGGAGTATCATAGGAGTTCTTGCAAATATATTATAATTTTATAATTATCAACATTATAGGTATAGGCAAGTATTATTTATTTTTTTTTTTTTTCGTGCAGAAGAAAAAGTATAACTATGCCCCTGTGACAGGTACGAAGAATTTCTCGATCACATAGGAAAGAGGAACGACAATGTGGAGAAGAAATAAATTATATCCTAAAGGGATCAAAACGTCAGCCGTGATCGTCATCGGTCTGCTGGTGCTTTTGTTGGCCATCCAATCGTCCAACTGTCAAGTCGACCGATTTCCCGAGGTGACGGAGTGTCAAGTCGACCAAACCCCTGCAGTGGCAGTCGTGGACGATCAAGTTGACCGAATTCCCGCAGTGGCAACCGGGAATGATCTGCCGGAGCTGTGGATATCTGAGCTGTTTTACCGGGCGCTCTCCAATTTCACAATTCGGCACGTTGGAAGCGCTGCTTGCCAGACCCAATCCGACATGTACGATACAAATTTGCGGAACCACACCAGTTGGGCGGTCAGAAGTGAGTACCCGCTCCGATTATATTATTGAACAATTATTACCAAACATTTTAGTACCCATACTATGACAAACATTATTGTAGTATATAAAAAAGTAAAGTAAATAATTCACTGTACTTTTGGTAACAATCGGGAGAAATTAATATAAAACCACAGTGGGAAAAGGGGTAATATTTACGCTGCAACGTATCTTTGGACAAAATTGATTTTATATTATGTAATTCAGGAATATGTTCAGGAGTAAGTTAATAACTGTAAAACTTTAAATTTTCACCTAAAATGATTTATCATTGAATTCAAGTATAACACATCCATTAAAATGACATGCTTGACAACTACTATACAGCAAATTGGTACCTACCCTCTACGGCTCTACTTCATCATTTTTAAAATTATTTTGTGTCTTTTAATCTCAATATTCATATTTAGAGTTTTCTTATTTAAAATGTTCCAAACATACATGTTATTAAGTTAAGAACACCTGTTGTATCCGTTGTGTCCGTTCATCCGTTAGTTACCAATATACATAGTTACGATTGTTGATAGTAAGGTATTTATTAATAGTCTATAGTTAGTAGTTACTATACTTACATAGCTATAACTGTATTAATATTTCACAATGGGACAATTTAAAGTAAATATTATATAACTATTATAATATGCTGTTATAGCCAGTATTGAAAAATATCAATATTTTATTATAAAATATACCTAAAGATTTATAAATGATTGATTTATTGTACTAACACATTGTTATCTACAACACTTACGCCATCTAATGTCATATAATAATTTATTACCTTTCTATGTATTATTTCATATTATTTATTTGTAAAATGCCGATTGGCGTTGTAATAAATAATAATTAATATAGAAAAAAAAATGGCAAGTGGTTTCCGTTCTGCTTTATAGTAGGTTACAAGTGGGTCACTGTATTGGATGGTGCTACATTTGAATTCAATGATATAATATCATTGTATACGAAAAATGATTCTGAGCAAAGACGGTTAGCCAGCCTATGATATTACGAAGTCTATTTGTTTATGATGATTAGTGATTACTTATTATAAACTTCTAAATTTATTTTTATGTAAGTATATTGTTGTACTTATGATTGCGGATATCAATAATAATTTTTTAAACACATGGAACACGACAACAAAATTATTGTCGAGGAATACCTATAGTTTTGTAAACAGTTCGATTAGTTAGTAATGTAGTATATTTTGGATCCTTAATTCAGAATTGCCCAAAAAAACAATGACGTTCTTGCATGGTGCACTTATTATATAATATTATAGTACGCAAACTCATAGTCACGACTCTAAACAGTTCAAAGAGTCTCATATTTTTAAGTGTCTGGTTGAACCATTAAATTTTTTTCAGTGGCCGAGTCCTGGAACCGATATCCGACCGGCATACTAGCGGGCAACCAATATCACATGGGAATTTACGACGAATGCGTGGACGTGCGTCATCCGGTGATAGGACAGTATTGCTTGTCTGAAATAAATCTAAGTTCGTTGACGGGCAAAGACTACAGTTTCAACAGAACGGACGATCCAGACGATTTTGGGAATAATAATGCCTGGAAAACAATACTCGGGGTACGCGAATTCGAATACCTACTTACTATTAAATGTTCTTTTTTTTACATAAATATGTCTGGGGGTTATTCTATAATTTTGTGCGACACGGAGAGCGTTACCGTTATGTCAATGTGTTGAGGCTTCAGGGAGCCTAAAATATTATTTAATTTTTCTTACCGATTACTTATATTTAATTTAATATTAGGTTACCATAGAAACCTCATTATACTTTTTTTGATTCTGAGCGTACCAATGAATATATTAAATTTACAAAACATACCATGTACCGATGTATGTACATTGTACATACAGTGTGGATACTCCTTGATTTTTTCAAAAATATAAGTACCGTTATAAACACACACACATGATACATTAATAATATTATATAATTCCTACATCTCCCTAAATAATATACTGCTTGGCCTTTCAAATTGTTTCTAAAGAAATTGCTGTTCTAAGTAGGTTCTAGTAAGGTGGTAGTCATAGCCATTATTACAATAAACGTTAAAACCGAAGTATACGTTATAATAATAGATAATATTATTTGGTATACGTATAAAAATGTCTACAGGTTCAGAATACTGAAAAGATGAGCTAAACAGTTACTGACAAAATTGAAAAAAATTACCTAATTATTTTTATTTTAAGTTACGGCACCTCGACTAAGAAATATACTTTTTATTTTGAAAAATTATGGATCCCTGATATAATTATAATGATAGTAATTATTTTAGACAATAAGTTATTGTTAAGGACCATAAACATCACCTGTATACTAATATAAATCTTATTTTTTAAACATACTATTACTAGGTACCTACTTTAACTAGGCTTACATACTAATATATAGTACTATTACAATACTAGTATTTATAATCAATGCTATTAGGTATAGCTTACTGGGTATTTAACCGTTTCAGTGGGATGATTTTCCGGACAAAGTGAAACGAAACACATTGAATTTAGGAATATGCATTCCGGATTCATGTTCGGCGCTAGACCTGCAAACTTCATTGCAAAACGAACTGGACAAAGTGTTCACGGCAGAAAAGATCGAGGCCGTTGTCAAAGTGGATCCGATAATGTGCACGGTCAAAGGAGACATGTATCCTTACAACACATCGTACTACGTGACCAGGTTATTCGATATTATTATTACTTTTTTGTTAATTGTTATACAATTCGTATTGAAATATTATACTCATAATTCATCCGTTTATTATCTATTACAATGTTGTTTCAGGATGTTTTTTCTAACGCTTATTTTGATTTGTTGCGGCACAACATTGTATCATTACATAAGAATATCATACAATACAAATCCAAAAAAAACCACCAGTGAGTGATAATGGTTTCACGGAAATCATTATTTTTTATTTGTACCTGTAATCTGTATCTGTACATAAATGTCAGAATCCATGAGCATTACATTGTTGTGTATTATAGTTTATAATATATTTTACATTGCTGTCTACAGGTGAAAGTTTCGGTTCATTTTGCGATACGTTTTCATTTATTAATTCAAGCAAAGAGTTGTTAAAATTCGATGAGAACAACGAACTGAATTCAATCTATGGTTTTAAAGTTTTTATGATGCTATTCGTTATATTGATCCACAGATTATTGCATTTATTTAATAATCCAATGATTAACCCTAAACGCGTGGAAAGGGTAAGCTAAGAAAATATTTTCGAAACTAGATTACTTGAAAATTATTAGAAGTAAGAAAATTGCATGGGGATTTATCAGTTTTGACCTCTCAAATGTACCAACTAGATCCAATTTTCTATAAAAAAAAACCCTTTGAGTTGAAAATTAAAGCATAATTTCAATTCAATCACTTATAAGAATGTTTGTATGTGGCTTTACGCAAAACATTTTTTTTATTAAATATCATTAAAACAATCTTATTATATAATATGGAACCTTGTATTACATTTTAAAGCTTTTTTTGAACATTTTTTACTGACAATAATTTATTTATATAGTTATGCTATCTATAGAGAAAGTTCTAATATAAATATTTGTTGAAAATAACAAGTATCTACGGTTATTAGTTTTTATATTACAGCAAATTAAGAAAATACATTTTGTCAAAAACTGATTTTGCGTGAAAAAGTTTTATTTTTTTCTCCAATTATTAAGTTTTGTTGGTACTAAGAGTTATTTACTTTTGACCCCTGCCCCCCCCCCTTCCCTTAAGTACCAACTAGTTTTAATTTTCTACCCGAAAAGAAAGTGAAAGATAAAGTTGAAGTTACAGAAGATCGAAGCTCTTTTACTGTTCTAATATTGGTGAATTTTAAATTTTAACCTCGCAATATTACCACTTAAATTTAATTTTGTATCAGAAACCACCCTTAAGCTTTTAAATCAAAGCATTATTTCAACTATTTATATCATGTACCTATGCATACAAAATAAAACCACACATAGATTGTAAGATCAATACATGCATCGCTCTGCTCAAAATCAAAATAAAATCAGTAAAAGTGCAAGCCATAGTATTAATCTTTGCAACAATTACAGATATATCACAATGGTCCTGGTATTGTATTGACACTTACAAACGGGGTCGACCCATTTTTTTTCATCAGCGGTTTCATCATGATGTATCTGACCATTTCTCGGTCATCTAGAAAAGCTAAATCAGGGATCAAAAAAAACACATCGCCAGTTATCGACCGAGTGTCGAGGTGAGTTAGAACGACGCATTTAATAGTGCATAAAATATTATTGCATAATTTTTCAGATCAGACTAATGTTTGAGTCTGTGAGAAAGCATTTATCACCGTCTTACTGCACCACACGGTTTTTCAGGGGGAGGGTATTGAGTGAAATTAGTAGCACCCCTTTTTAGTTCATCGCAAATATATCGTTGTAAAAATATTTCCTTGCTAATCGTGAAGTATTTTTTTCCTATTTTTAAAATGTCTTTTAATTCACCACCACAATTTGTTTCATTTTTAGATTTATATTATAGGGTTGTCCACAAGGTAATAAATCAGGCATTTTTGTTTAATAAACGTACACAAGTCTCTTAATTTTGAATGATGTGTCAATCCAGGGTAGGCACGGTAGTATTTATTTTTTTAATGCCCTCAAAACAGTTTTAAAAAAATAAAATAATTATAGTAGATAGTAATTATAAAATGAAAATGTTCTTAATTTTATTTCACGAAAAATTACTAAATTAATAATTGATTGCAACATGATGAAGTTTATAAAATGGGAGTTGTGAACTAAATTTTAAGCATAGGTGAAAGTCTTTATTATTTATGACTGTATGTGGTAATATAGTACAACATTATTCAATTATATTATAAAGTCGTACAAATGTATTGATACAATTTTTTTGAAGTTAAGGTTGGAAAGGGGCCAACTATAATTAGTGTATGGTACAATATATTATAATATAATATAATATTATAATATTATACAATTTATACCGATCGAGTACAATTTTACATAGAATAATAATTCGATATTGGTAAATCTGGGGTAAATCGGTACCTATGTTTTTGTAGATACCTAATATAATAACGTGTGAGTGCATAATGGACGAGTGCCCTAAGTCTATGTAAAATCATTGTATAATAATAATAATATACTGTCGAATCGACTTGTAGAATGTTACCGTCATACTGCGCAATGATGGCGATCACGGCGCACATCGTACCTCACCACGGGGACGGACCTCTGTGGCCAAAGATAGTATGGGAAGAAGCCGAAATTTGCAAAAATTATTGGTGGACCAATTTGTTGTTCATAACCAATTTTCTTGATACCAAATACGGAGTAAGACGTCACCATAATATTCTTTAATTGATTATTATAATATTTTAGACTAAAACCAGCTTAGTTTATTTTTACTTACCTATATACCGGCGAAACTATGTATTTTGACCCAGTTACCAGGGGTAAATATTGACTATCTAAATTGTACCGGAGGTAAATAAATAATTTTTGAATATTTACGCCCGGTACCATGTGTATGATACAATTGTATAGATATATTTTATAATTATACCCACTCATATCAATAATAATATTACAGTGCCTCATAGTGAACTACTACGTGTCTTGTGATGTTCAGTTTTTCGTAGTTGGATTCATAATTGTGTACGTTTACATGAGAAACGCCAAATACGGGATTAGATTACTCTGTACGGTACTGGCTTGTCGTATCCGTCGTTTCTGGTCACGTACATGACGAAAAGAATCGGAATAAACTTATGCATCTTCTGTAAGTCAAATTAATAATAATTATAAGGTAGGAACTCAATTCCCTATAAAATAGTAAGCTCAAATAGTTAAATAACTTTAAGAGTACTCAGGTGTATCGTATATCAACTTCAATAGGTTTAAAAAAATATCAGAAATTGAATATAATTATTTTCTTTTATTGTGGAAATATTTTAGACCTATACAGCTATATTTATAAACCACAATTCCTGATTAATCCGTTGTCTTAGACAATTGACGACAATAAATTATTTAAATTAATTTAGGTATTACAATATACTAAAAGTTAGAAATTATCATAATAATATTTTTTGGTCTTATCTATATAATAATTATTATATATAGGAAGTAATTAATTAATCAAAAGTAAACCTTTTTTTTAGAGACAGCATAAGATCTAACATTGATGAAAATAAGTCGTACAGATTAAGTTATATGCGATCTACACCTTTTTTTGCTGGTTTAGCCACGAGCATTATCGTTAAAAAGCTGAAGGAACAAAAAGTGAAATTTTCATTTGTAAGTAGTTTTACTAAGTGCTCATAAAAAAATGTATAAATTAAAAAAAATTCATATAATTATTTTCGTGTATATAGATCACTGTCTATGGTGGAACATTCATTGTTTTCATAGTTTGTTTTTATGCTCAGCTTTATGGTTTCAAATTTTACTCTCAACATAGACCTTATTATCCGTTGGAACATGCTCTGTTCTCAGTCATAAATCATTGTACGTGGTCGGTATGGACCATGTGGTGTTGCATTTGCATGTTCACGACTGGATATGGTAAATTGCATTATAATAATAATTCTTAAGCAGTTTATGAATTTATGATAATATGTTTTATTAATGTCACAGGTAATGTGCAAAAATCAGTAATGGTCACATTACTCGTTAGTGAACAAACTACATTGACTTTTGAACATTACCTACTAGTGATTCTGTTAGTTAAAACATGAAAATCGTTAGTCATTTATTAAAATTGAATTGGTAATAGTAATAATAATTTTTAATAATACCTATATAATTACATTTGTATTAATATACTTTTATTCCTTGTAACTGTTAGTAGTACTAATACCTACAATTTCCGTACTCAAGGTGGTGGCTTATTTTAACAGGCCAAAGTCGGGGGGGTTAAAACGGGGGTTTTTTTTAATATTTCTTTATATGAAAGATAAAAAAAAACAAATTATAATACAAAACATTAATAGGAAGTACAATAAAGATCTTTAGTTCGTTAAATGTCTTTCATAGTACATATACCTACATTATACAAATTACAAAATATAATTAATTAACCATCCCAATATCTCATAAAAATGAAGTTATATTTATATATATCAATGAGTAACATTAATTGTGTAACAGACAAGCTATATTACAATGTAACTGAATTACAAAGCTTACTTTTTTGCTATCAAAATACAAAAGTGACGCATTCAGAGGAGGGTGAAAGGGGCAAATGCCTCAGGCGGCACATTTTCGAGGTTAACATATATTCATGTTTTATCAGTTATGTTATATTATTAAAAGTTCAAAAATATTATCTTATTTCATGAAAAATCCTTTTACCTACGATCTATCCTATACTTAAAATTATACATTTCACATCATCATAAATCCCGAACGAATTAAATTCGAACGGTGCGTATAGGTTCCTACATACCATGTATTATTGTACCATCGTAATTTATTCATAATTATAGTTTATAACTGATAAGTAATAATTAATAATATATTATTCAAATCCTGCATTATTTTACAGGTCCCCTTACATACTTATTTAACAACAGACTTGTTGTGGTCTTGGGAAGACTCTCGTACTCAGTTTTTTTGGTGAACATCACTGTCATTATGATGTCTTATAGTACAATAAGATCACCGTCTTACCTTTCAATAAGCTCCGTGGTAAGATGTCAAGACGACAATTTCGTGACGGGAAATGTATAAGCTAATCAAAATGTTAAAACTTAAAAACCGTACAATTATTATTAATAGGTATCCATTTTCCAATAACTACGTGGATTGGATAACGAATTAACGAATTAATAATACGGCATGGAACTTATATTTTCTATTTTGTGCGTGTTTTCCAGATGGATGCATGGATATTCGATACATTTAAGTGTTATGTGATGGCCTTAGCTTTATACTTGGTAGTTGAAGTGCCGTTCTATAAAATTATTAAAAAATGGATTGGATAAGGGTAAATACTAGATATTCTCATTTAATTCCGTATTTGACTGATGTTTAATTAAATGTTTCTTAGGTATAGAAGAACATTTCCTTAAATTAACAGCTTATTAGTGATTACTGAGTCATCAATAAAAATAGATTCGATTAGTTTATAACAACTGCAGTGGTTAAGTCTTATTAAAAAAAGAATAAAACTAATTACAGTGTTAATATGTAAAACATTTATGCTATATCCAAATGGTTTTACTTAGTAAATAATTTACTAATGAATGTGACTTTAAATAATTTTTATTGTATATCAAAAATTTTGATACAAAATGTATAAATATGTTTACTTCTGGTATATGTAATCATTTTACTTTTTTAATATATCAATAGTTAATGTATTACCTACTACCTAGCATATTAAATTCAATCAACCGAAATTATTATTTTTACGGGGATTACTTGCATTTACCTATAGTAACTTATTTTGAAACAACCACTATTATTAAATTTATACCTACTCTATGAATTACCTCCGAAAATAAATATTATAATACTGTGAGTCAGTGAGAGAAAACAAACAATGCGCTGACATCCTCTTAAATTTTCCCTTATATCTAGTGCACGTGAGTGCGATTATAAACAGAATAAATAAACTAGACTATATTTGTGACAGATAATTTTGGACATTAATTGAAGCATTTGGGTCAACAACGAAACATCTCCATATTTTAGTTAAAATCAGTTTTTAATTGCACATTATCAAAACTATGTCGTTACAAATCCGATGGTTAAATACAGAGCTGATATCATATAAATGGAGATGTCTGGCTTTATTTTGGTGCAACAACAAGACATCTCCTCATTTTTAATATTATAATGAACATTATCTATAAGTGCATATTATGTTGTATGTACCCTAAAACTAAAATCTACCATTTTTCGAAAAATAAAATTCTAAAAAAATTTTTTTTGAATTTACAATATTTTTTTTGTCTGTTGAATAATTTAAAAAAAAGGATATTTTGTCTGGTTGTTGCCCCAGGTCTTAAATTGCAATATCTTTTGGATAACAACTGTGCACCATAATAATAAATTATAACAGGTAATGAATAAGTAATAACATTAATTATAATTTATAAATAATAAATTAGTATTTATAATCAATGGTAATAATAAAATAAAAATACCTATAAATGCAACTTATCAATTAATACTTGTTTATCTATTATGCTATATTTGTTTATGCTATCTCAGTAATTGTAAAAAATAGCATAATTATTGCTGGCATTTAAATATTTACAAGGCATTTGTCATGGTCGATATTATTCTGCAGTATTATTATTGTTCGATATAGCATAGTTTTTAAATTAATTTTAATAATAATTACCATGGATAATTCAGAAAAAGTTGACAAGTTCACAAAAGTTGTTGTGCGCGTGCTCAAATTTAAGTTTTTAACTGTCAAAAACTTAATTTAATTATTTGAAAATGTGTATAATTATGGTTATATATATATTGGTTGCTATCGGTTAATCGGGCTTGTTTGTTGATTTGTATTATTATTTTTCTAGTTTTCGTCAAGTTCGATTGTTTTTGAGTAGATTAGACCTCTGGGAAGAAGATAGGCCAATTTGAAAGGGGTTAAATTTAGTTTTATTTTATTTATCGAATTTTAGTACGGTTAGTTTGGGATTTTGTATTAATTGATTATATTAATCCACCGTTGGTGAAATTAAGTAAAAACGACAACTTG
>NC_042496.1:29604173-29653013 GCF_005508785.2 Acyrthosiphon pisum
CTTTCTGTGGCAATACAAACTTATTATTTTTTAATAAGCAAGAATAAACGATTTTTTTTTTTTGTAAATTGATGTGGATGATTTTTTTGAAAATGTGGATTAATCTAAATTAAAATTCGAACAATATGAGTTAGTCAAAACAATTTAGAAAAGACGTAATATTGGACATTGAGCTTATATTGTATAATATAGGAAATTATAATATTTATAAATCTATATATATAAAAGAAAGTCGTGTTAGTTACACTATTTATAACTCAAGAACGGCTGAACCGATTTGCCTAATTCTATTTTTGTTGTATTTGTTATTGTCAGGAGAAGGATAATACGAAAGAAAAAATTGAGAAAGTTACGGGATTAGAGGAAAATGACGTGGGGGTGATGAATAAACTAAATAATAATAATAATAATAATAATATTTTTTTGTAACCAATGGCTATGTGAATAACAAACACATGATTCAACAATAACACGGAGTAAAATAAACTTTTTTGAATCACCGTGGAGACCGAATACGTGTTTAATCTCATCTTTTATATTTTCATACCCCTAAGTGATAAGGGCTGTCCATAAAAAATAAACTAAATAATAATATTGTTGCAGATTAAAATAATAATAGTTTATATATATATATATTGGTTGCTATTGGTTAATCGGGCTTGTTTGTTGATTTGTATTATTATTTTTCTAGTTTTCGTCAATATATATATAAATGATTGTTTTTGAGTAGACCTCTGGGAAGAAGATAGGCCAATTTAAAAGGGGTTAAATTTATTTTTCTTTTATTTATCGAATTTTAGTACGGTTAGTTTGGGATTTTATATTAATTGATTATATTAATCCACCGTTGGTAAAATTAAGTAAAAACGACAAACTTGGTACAACTTTCATACTCTAGAGCTAAATCATACGATATCGTACAAACAGCGCGGGATAGATTGCCGACCTGATAATATACTGTTCTGAATCAGAATTTTTATACTGAAATTTTACAAAAAGTTCCAAGTACCTTCAGCAATTATTTTCCAAATTAAAATATGAGCCACCTTTATAGGTTGATTTAAGTGATAAAGTTAGTAATAGATAAATACCGATTAAAATTCGAAGTAATGTTTGGTGAATTATACTAAAATACTATTAATTTAATCAATTCTTTGCACGTTTTTTTTTTTTTAATAGCGAAAAGCTTTGGTTATTTTGAAATTTAAATACATTTAGGGTGTGATAACTGATAATCATAGTAAACAACGTTAGATTGATAAAATAGTACTATCGCAGCCATATTTAACTATAAATGTATACCTAGGGATTATTGTAGGTTAGGCAATTGTATAATTACTCACTATCCACAATAATATACGTTTATACTAAATTTTCACGTAGCCTCAGAATATGTAGGTAATTTGTGTCTAATATTGAAATCAATAAAATCTCATTGGATATATAGGTATGTTTTCAATATCCCAACCTTGTATTAAAAAGATTGCGCGTCGTTCTACATTATATCCATACTACATATTTTAATTGTTGCGAGCCGTACATTTTTCTTATCATAATATTAAAATGGTGTTTATTGTTGAGCTTTAATAGTTTTATACTAATAGCTATTAAAAAAAAAAAAACATTTATTTTTTCACAAACCCAATATACTAGATAAATAGATAATAATATTATATTCTACATAAACACTATTTCTAGTTCTGTTGATAGTTTCGCGGAAATCCAAGGATAATAGAGAGTTGACTCAATTTAAATTTTAGATTATAATATTATATAGGTAGATAAACATTTTATAGATATTCAGCCAAAATGTTGAGACAAGTAATTTAATTAACTGCACATTGAGTGCCTCGGTAATCGGTTCAATGTTCAGTAGGAACTCGTGATTTCTATGCCTCACGGTATACCTGGATTTTGTTGACGGTTATTTTTGGTGATTGCTTTATCCTTGAAAAATGACGGCGCTGCCACTGCCGATAACTTACCATAAAAAAGAATAATAATAAAAATCTATACAATTATATATATTATATAAATATAACGTATTTATTTAGATAGGTACACAAAATATTATTTCAAAGTTTAGTTTTCGATGACGGTTGAAGCGTTGGAAAGCGACATTTTTCCGTCCAGCGGGCGGTAAAGCGGGAATCCCAAAAAGTGCTTGGCGCGCAGATCACGCGTAGGCTCTGCGCTACCAGACGCTGAAATCTATACCACGGTACTTACATTACATAAACTTTTGGTTACATCTTATATAACCATATTATAATCTCCTTGCAAAAACATTTTTCTTTTATGAAATTGTGTTCTTAGAATAATCTGCTTGCCGCATAGATCCTTACATAGTGCATTACCCTTGCGGCAATCAATTCAGTAACTATTGAGTAGTTGTAGTAGGTAATTACATTTTTTGATTCTTATATTTTTATTTTAATAAAATTATTACTATTTATACTGAAATCTCTACCACGGTCCTTACAAAACATATACTTTTGGTTACATCTTATATTCATATTATACATTGAGCTTACGTATGTTATTATAATATTATATATTAAATAAATAAATAAGAAATTTTCGATTTTTATTAGTTTTATTTTAATTATTGTCGATAAAAAAATATTCGTTCGGTCAAAATACTTCAAAACTTTATACAAAGATTCTTATAAGTTCTTACTAACGGAAAATCAAAAAAAGTTGTAAACAAATCCACAAAAATCTTTTATGAGCGCCGGAAGTTAGAATTTTAACAAAATTCGTCAAAATCATGAAAATTCAAAAAGTTATTTGGGGTAAGAAATTCATAAAAATGTTTCTATTTATATCTCAGATTTGAAAATTTAATACTCATAAATTGTTATAATAACAGTTAAACAATATTAAAGCAACAATACAACGACGAACAATGTATTTGGAATTTTATCTGACTGTCGTGAAATATTTAAAATAGATGTTTATCTAAATTACTTCTGAAAATATTAACGAAAAAATTCTAAAAATATTAAAATCTCTCTTATGTTTGTGTCACTATTGCCCTCTCCTCCACCCCACAAACGTACGTAACCTCAGCACCACCACCACATACGATGTGCACAATTTTTTTGCAAAAATAAAGTATGCGTTTTGTATGACAATTTTCCAATGGGTACGCCTTGTTTTCGCTCCACAAGTAAAAAAACTTGGGCGGTGCTGGGGAAAGTTTCTTTCGCTTGCACCTACGCTTGTTTGCAAATATTATGATAAGTATACTATAATGTAATATAATATTATATTAAAACTGTTTGTTATTATATTGTTTTAGCATTGTATTTTTACTGGTTGTTTTGATTTGTTGCGGCACAACAATGTATCATTTTATAATAATATCGTTCAATAAAAATTCTAAAGAAACCCCCGCAGTAAGTGATTTAGTGATAATCATTTAATAGCAATTAGTATTAATTTGATTTATTTAGTAAATTTTTTTAACACAATGCACACGTGTATAATAATGTATTTTACTTTTCCAATAACAGGCGAAAGTTTCGATTCATTTGCAAACCCTTTTCATTTATTTGAGTCAAGCTAAGCACTGTTAAAATTCGATAGGGACAACAAATTAAATGAACTGTATGGTTTTTAATAATTTCTAACGATGGTTTTTGTTCTGTTTGGTCACAGATTATTTTATTTATTAGGCAATCCTATGAATAACACTAAATTTATAGAATTGCGTAAGTCACGAAAATATTTTTGAAACAAATTATTATATTATTAGAGCTAAGATATTTGGGTGATGTTTTTAAATTCGAAAATAATGAGCGCTCGTTAATATCTTGTCAGTATACTTATATGTTCCGATGGCAGTGCCAAGGTATAGGAACTTTAATTTCAAATATCTTTGTCCTGGAGGGAGTTTTTCAAAATACTTTTTTACATTTGAAAATGATTTTACCTATGTACTTTGGAAAATGCAACCCCAGTTACTGTTATTTTATACAAACAATTTGCTATTACAATATGAGTAATTTTATTATTTGATAGTCTAGTTTTCACTAAATACATCAAACATGTATGGTAGGTACTATGGTGTAGCGTCACGTAAAAAATTCAAAACATCTTGAATATTATATTCAACACCGTTCTGCCAAAGAATTCCCTAAATAATCTACAAATAGAAAACTTGGTACCTATCTCCGACCATCTCGTGTTCGACAAAAATACCACATAGATTTGTAAACATTATCTGCATGAAACAACATTTTCTCAATATGAATTGAGTATTTAACATTAACTGGTATTTCTGTCACAAAATTCCATAAATATATATTTTCAAACAAAAACTATTTAGCTTTTAAATTAATTTACAAAATATGCAATTGTGGATAAATATCGTTTAGTGACAAATTAGCAAATTAATTTCGCACCGAGTGTTACGTATTGGATAATTAATTAATCACTTCAACAATTTCAGACATATATCAACGGACCTAATATTATATTGATTAGAACGAACATGGTCGACACGTTTTTTTTTTCATTAGCGGTTTACAAATGCATAATATGCATATTCATATTATGAATATTTATAAGCCATTTCTGAAAGAAAAATGTTTTGAAATAACATCGTCAATATTGTCCACCGAGTGATCAAGTAAGTTACAACAACGTATTTAATTGGGTGGAAAATGTCATGTACGAGTTTTGAATGAAATCAGACAACAAATTATGTGTTTGTACTGCGGCACACGTGGTGCAATATAGTGTGTAGTCTTTACTCCATAGATCACCTAATACCCGGTTAAATAAAGTTAATGAAGTTATTATATATAAATATATTATGATGTAATACCTGCAAATTAGATTTTTTAAATCTACCTTGATTTGTACATAACAATATTATGATGATGATTTACAGTAAAAACCATCGATAGGTACCTATCTATTATAATAAGATTTCATCAGTGGTATCTAAATTATAAGGGTTTTCCATATTTTTCCATTCCTGATTTATACGTAAAGATAATGTCAACAGTGACGTCAACACGTACTTATGTGTCTCTAGCAGGAGCCCAGACAACAATTTTTCGTTTAATAATATTATTATAACATTATTATAACGAATAATATTAGTATAACGTTAGTATAATACTATTATAATATTATCATTACAAAATGCTGTCTGGGAGGAGGGCACTTTGGAATTTTAAAATTTCACAAATTAAAATTGCTTGAAAATATTTTGCATGGCGTAATTAGTATGCAAGTAAGTAACTTCAATTCTATATGACAGGGTATTTAAACTGTGCGTCGCGGCTCCTAGGGGTGTCGCGAAAAATGTCGAAGGGAGCCGCGTCCTATAATTGAAAACCAATGCAATATAGTTGTTATTATATTTTACGAAAAACGTTTATTATTATCATTGAGGCACACCGGTTGGGAAACGTTGAATTGTCTACAATAATCATTCGCTAAATATAGCTTTAATTTGTCACGTGAGTGTTATCATTTCCATGTTATAGCAATAGCGATAAATATTGAAGTATTATTTGTAGTAGTAGTACTTAATTATTACAACTAGTTATTATTATAATTATAGCAATTAAGTGATAGCCCATGTTGTATCTATCGACTGTCATCGTTAAATCATCAGTGCGTATGTCATATTTACCGGTGTGAGTTGTGTTCGTTCATTGACTATACACGTGTACAAAAGTGATAGTTTTCTCGTGTTAGTTTAGTTTTAGAGTTGGATCAGGATTAAAACAAAATATCGGTCAAAAGTGAACGTTAAGAAGGAGATGAGAATAGCTATTTCTAAACTTGAGCCACGATTTGAGCATAATATTATGAAGCATAAACAAGCTCATCACACTAAAAATTTAGTATTAAGTAATATTGATTTATTTTTTTAATGATTTATATTTACTAAGATTAAACATAAAATATTAAATTACAATTTTTTCTATAATAACTATACTTATTATTTATAATTGTTTTAAATATGCTATATTGAATATGGTAAATAAATAGTTAGTATAAATTATAAAATATAAATTACATTCATATAAACATTGATTTTTTTGTCATTAATAATTTGGGAGCCGTCAACATTTTGTGAGACGCAAATGAGCCGTGGGATGAAAAAGTTTGATTACCTCTGCTAGGTATATGATATTGCTTGGACGCTTTCAGACAATAAATTTCAATAGTAGTTTATAACTACCCGATCAGTGGCGGATCCAGGGCTTAATTTTGGGAGGGGCATGGGGGGGGCAAAAGTACAAAAAGTTGCAAAATTGGCTACAAAATTGACTAAACACAGTGTAAAACAAAGGAAAACTATGGTGATGGGGGGGGGGGGCAAATGCTCCCTTTGCCCCCCTCTGGATCCGCCACTGCACCCGACTGCCTGAGTATAATAATAATCTGTATTGTACCTATACCTATACGCAAAGGTGGGCAAGTTAAAGAAAATAATTAACTCAAGTTAAGTTAAGTTAAGAAGATACAAGATCGATAAGTTAAAAGTTAAATGTTAACAAATTATAAATTTAACTCGATAATTTAAAAGTTAATATAGAAAAAAATATTAACTTAACTCAGCTTAAAAAAAGTTAATCTATTTTTTTTTTAATTAGTATGTAAATCACATAAAGAGTGAATGTGTCTTTTTAGTTTCTAATTTATAAATTATAAAAAACAATTTTATTGAACTTCTATCATAATGTACACTGTAT
This sequence comes from Acyrthosiphon pisum, assembly GCF_005508785.2. NCBI lineage: Eukaryota > Metazoa > Arthropoda > Insecta > Hemiptera > Aphididae > Acyrthosiphon > Acyrthosiphon pisum. The sequence continues at coordinate 29,610,896 of NC_042496.1, forward strand.
ACCCTTTTACTTTTACTTTACTATTATTTACTAATTTAAACTATACTCATCTCAAATTAATAATTTAACAAATATATTTATTTATATCATATAGCAATTGAATAATATAAGTTATATAACATAAAAACGTAACAATTGTCAATTTATAATTTAAAATGATTAATTTTTTAAAAACATTTATAATTATTGCAACTCGTATAATATATAATTTACAACTTAATAAAATATTATATGAATATACACAAAATTATATTACCAAGAAAAATAACAGAAATGTTTGTGTTTTTGTATTAGATTATTTTTATTTTATACTGACATACTAATATTTACGTATAAACGAAAAATTTCAAAATGTTTTTAATTTGATGGACTTTTTTAAAATCAACTGAGAAAAGCTAAGTTATTTCAACTGTAAATTAAACTAGTTAAGTTCATAAGTTGATTAAAAAATAAACTAACTAGTTAAGTTAAAAAATTAACTTTTTAACTTAACTTTAACTTGTTAACTAGTTAATGCCCACCTTTGCCTATACGTGCCTACTGCGTGCAGCGATAATAATATATTTTAATACAATTGTGGTTTAAGATTGATTCAAATATTATATTATTATAATATAGGTAGGTACTTCGTAGGTAAAAACTTTGTAAGCTAAGCGCGAGATTAAAAAGTGTATTTTGTGAATGACTTTTTTTCTAACTATTATTTATTTATCGTTCATTATTAGTATAGGTATATCTATAAAATGTCAAGTTGTTCACGAACAATGTTTTATCAAGGTAAACCCGTAATAACGTTAGCCATTAAATATATTATTTTTGATATCTTTAGCTATAATACAGTATCAACACCTCACGGTGTATTCGTGTTCGCAATCCCTATCAAAATATTATAATGATTCAGGTGACTCCATTTGACTACCTACGTATTAATTATCGGTAATGTTGTAATGTTGTATTGTTTTTCTATAAATTTAAATCACGCACAGATGTGCACTGCTGTTATGAAACATGATCAATAATTATAATATTATATTATATGTAATAGCCGTGGTTAGCAAGTATAGGTATTAATTTTCTAAAAGTGTGTAAAGTATGATAATACCAGTAAGTCCTGACCTTACCTTAAATACGCCAATATACGATCGCGTACAAAAATGAGTGCAATAGTTGCTAGGTAAGAAGCAACATGCTGTAGGTACTATTTTTTAGTATTTACCTACTAATAGATACGAGTGTGTGGTACATCATAATATATGGCCGTGAACTTAGTCTATAGAACATAACATACCAAGTACAATGACAATTATTATTATTATTATTATGTTACTAGCTGATCCTGTGTACTTCGTTGCTCGTTAAATGTACCAACTCTATACGACTCAAACTTTGTTCAATTCAATATTTAATATTCGGTGTATGGTGTTCAAAATGTATCTTAACTTTTCTGTTGATTAAAAATTCTGATTCACAGCAGTACATTATCAGGTAGACGATCTACCTGCGGTAGATCGCAGACCCCGTGCTGTCTATACGCAAATGTATGATTTAACTCTAAAGTATCAAAGTTATACCAAGTTTGTCGTATTCCACCTATGGTGGATTAATATAATCAATTAATACAAAATCTTAACCTACTTTCATGTAAGATACTATTATGACGTATATATTTATGCACATTTAACACGTTTTCAAATTACATATAATTATAAAAAAAATTAAAATGTTTAAAAGTCATGAATTATAATTCATAAATCGGTGGGGGGGGGGGGGTCCTACGTCGTACCTACATCAATAAGCGTGATAAATAATGAGCTGGGATTACCGTAAAACTTCCTACGCGCACCTATATTATATTATGGTCGGGCCGTTGTCCGATGTCTGTGATCTTGGCAAGGTTAACTCATCGAGTGCAATCTCGTTGATTTATAAACAACATCGAAGTAATTCAACCCCAGACGTTTGCGTTGAACTCTCCCACTTATCTATGACGAGCTTGCATTGATAATCTATTACGAATGTTACTTTTTTCCTTATAAATACGATTTACAACCGCGCGACGACCAAAGTCATAATATAATCGCGAGTGTCGCGCATCACTGCAGCACTACATTTAGCAGCTTTTCGCCGAAATTAAAAATTTTTTTTTATCCAAACAGCTCGTACTAAAGCTGCAGCGTATTTGTATCGTCGACAGTTTCCGATATAATAGTATAGGCCCGTTGGACTAATCTTGGTAATATATTATTTAATTTCTTCACCGCGGGTATAATATTATCATATCTATATTGCTCACCCACACGTTTACAATATCGGCATTTTTTCTCACCATAGTTGTATTAGGCAGAAGAAAATGTCTCCACAGTAGACACGATTTTATCATTCTATGCATGGGACGTATAGGGGAACGGTGCCGAGAACCGATAAATTATATATTTATTAAAATATAGGGATCATAATGGATATGTCGACCACGATCGTCGTGGGACTGCTCGCGCTACTGCAGTTGGTCACCCGATCGGCTTCCGACGGGCAAGTCGAACAAACTCTTGCAGTGGCTGCCGCTGACGATCATCTACCGAGACCGTGGATATCCGAGCTGTTTCACCAGGCACTGGCCAATTTCACCGTTCGACACGTCGGAAGCTCCACTTGCCGGCTCCAATCCGACATGTACGACCGGCATTTGCGGAACCATACCAGTTGGGCGGTCAGAAGTGAGTACTTCCATATATATTCATTGGCGCAACTAGACATTTTAACTAGGGAGTACTTAAGCTCCAGGTTTTTTTGTGACTCAATGGGACCTAACACCTAAGGATTTTTTAGGGGGTGCTAAGGACTCAAAGCACCCCCTAGTTGCGCCAATGTATATATTATAACCACTCTGATTATCCTAATACACAATATATATTAATACTATTTAGTATTTAATTACACTATGTTTTCAAATGGTGTGTTCTATAAAAATTATTTTGTCTCCTGGTATACCCACGGTAAATAGTGAATCAAACATCTCTAGTGAAATTGTACCCCCCTGATATACAGTGAAATTTCACTAGAAAAGTTTACCGGGAGGTAAAATATCATGCATATATATTCTATTATTTTTTTAATGGTTTTATATGAAAATTTGTTCAGATTAAGATAAATTATTAATAACGTTGTTAAGTTTATTTATTTACCTCTCAAATTAGCTATAATTATTTTTAAAACCTTTTTACATGAAAAATGAAACTCATAGGCTGTATACCCACATAATATAAAGAAAAAACAGTTAAATTATATAAATAATATTAATAGGTATATTATATCAATATAAATGTATTTATTAATAGTCAAATAATTCATAACTGATTGTGTATAAATGTTAATGTTTAAAGATATACAAATTAATAAGAAAAAAAAGGTGGGCAAGTGGGTATAGCTCTGCTGTACAGTTGGTTACAAGTGGGTCACTGTAATGGATGGTGTTAAATTTGAATTCAATGGTAAAATATCATTGTAAAAGAAAAACGATTCTGAGCGAAAACGGTCAGTCAACCTATGATGTTACTAAGTATATATTTGATGATATTATTGTGAATAAAGTAATTCATATATAACCTATTTACGTGGAACCTTTATTTCAATTTTCAATCCTGAGATATAAAAATTGTACATTTTATACATTTTTAACTACAAACAATTATTAAATTTTAAATTTGATAAATTTTGTCGAAATTTGAACTTAAAATACTTATAAAAAAATTGTGCCTATGTATTTTTAATATTTTTCAACCGCTATTTTAACAATATGTCAGAAGCCCTGTATTTTCACCCAATAAATACAATTTTATTGACAATTATAGAAAAAAAAACTAAAAAATTGATAACTGACAATGTCCGTAAACAACCCAAACCCAAAAAAAATCAAAATATTTTCGATATGTTTTGTTGTATATTAAATGAAAATATAAACTTTCAGTGAAATTTTCATGTATCTACAGTTATTCGTTTTTAAATTACAACAAAATAACAAAATCGCTACATGAGAAATCAAGTGAATAAAATATAATGAGTAGTCTCTCAAAAAATGTGTGTGATTGTATTTTTTTAATCATAATAATGATAATAAGTATAAAGAGTCAATTAAAAATAAAATAATAATATTACATAAATAGTTATTTTTAATTATATAAAATAATAAGTATAAAGAAATTATGACGTGTAATATAATAATGTTGATAATTAAATAGTTGCTGGTAAAAATTTAAATGATACAGATTTTAAAAAGTCAAATCCGTCAATTTGTATATTTATGTCTTTGTTTGTCTGCTCCCGTAAAAAATTTTTTTTTTTTTAATGCTTTTTTTACATGGTCTCTTGGCTTTGCTTCTTAGTTTAATATATGTATCGGACTGTATTCCCAGAAGAGTGTCCACAAGATTAAAAATATCTGTTTGCCCCTAATGAAAATAGGCATTTAATTTTGCATGATAACTTTCACAACTATTAGTGGTTGCTGAAAAATCACTCCAAACTTTGGGGGTGTTTATGAATATCCGTTATCATTGCAAATCCTGTATAATATGATTAACAAGGTTCAAGGTAACCGGCTTAACAGGTAGTAACTGGTAGTAATGACATTTTATCTATACGGACTCAATTCAAAGATATTAAGATAATACCCTAGACTCAATTCAAACACATAAAAGTAGTATTGTCTCAATTCAATATCACCGCCTATTACAGCAGAAGCCACTTTTACAGATTTCCCTTATAAAATAGGTACGATTAATCAATAATTTCTATAGTACTAAAATACGTTTACAATCTGAGCTTGGTTATGTATGTATAATTTTTGAATTTTCACAATGACTAATCACAACATTATGACGTTTGGTGTATTATGTACATTATAAATAAAGTAAGATACCATCAATATTATATAATAAATATATTATATAGGTACCTACTATAACTATTCTCTGTATTTAAAAAAAACAAATCACAATGATTTGCCTCACGTTTTAGTTTAAATTGTGTTGTTGGACTCTTAGATATATAGATATTTTTTACAAAACATCACAGGTTCGTATAATTATACTTATGTAATTCACTGACATTATCCACTTAAACACCAATCACTATAGTATAATAGCTTTTTTCATTTTATGGTTCTTAAACAAAAAACCAGTTTGATGCTATTGGTGTATATATCAGGTAATAATATGCAACTGTTCAATTGAAAAATTTACCCCTCAATTATTATCTGACCTGCGTCATGTTATGTGTATTCCCAATGCATCACTTAATTTTCCACGAACTTGATTTGGACCTTGGGCCTATAAGAAAAAACTAATATACTTAAAATCTGCTCTGAAAATGCTGTATACCTACAATTTAAGAAAAATAAACCATTGACATTATTTTGATTACTTGTATATTTGCATCTAGAACATATAAATATGACAATAATACCCATTCAGTCTAATATTATAATTTATAGTACCTATTATAAGTACTCGGCAATTCACCAATAAATTCATCACCAATTTTTACTTTAAATATTAATTTTTTTCAATTCTGATATTTGACATTTTGAAGTATTTACTTAAGAGTTAAGAATCGTATTTTCGACTATTTAGATTTTTTGTATCAATTTAACAGTGTTCTGTGACAATCAAACTTATTTTTTTTTTTCATAATCTAGAACCAGCCATTTTTATTGTAAATTATTAAGCATAATATATGATTTTTTTTGAAAATGTTGATGAATCTGAATTAAAATGCAATCAATTAGCTTCTGAGTTATTAAAATAAGTATTATATTAAAAAAATATAGAAAATAAGTTATATTACTATTTGTATTTTATAATAGGAAATAAAATTTTATAAATGAATTATAAAATTATGATGGATAAAAAAAATTTTTTTTTAGAACATATCCAAATATTATCTTTTGAACCCATTATCATGGACCTATAGTTTGAACTATGGTTTGACACAATGTTAAATAACTCTAAAACTACTCCTCCGAATATACATGTGTAATAATACTAATTCACACGTAAACACACATTATATAATAAACCAACTGCTTCACGTTTTGTTATATAGAATTTAGCGTACAAAATAATATTTCAGAGTTTGATTTTAATCGATTTTGTACATAATGTTTTGAATCACGTTTTTCAATAACGAAAAGCTATTGGTTACTTTGAAATATAAATTCATTAGGGAAAATAATAATAGTAGGTACAGAATGTTAGATTGCTAGAATAATAATAGTACTATTATGACCGTATTTAATCATAAACCTATATGATGTATTGTAGCGAAATAGAATTATTTATTTATTTAAATGGATATTACCTATATATTTATTATTAATTTTCGTGTTGCCATAAAGTATACATATAATTTTTGGTGTAATATACTAGGTAATATTAAAACTCATTGAATTCATTATGTTCATTAATATTCTCCTAACCTTGTATTAAAAGTCCGCGTCGTTTTATACCACTTCCGCCCTATCTATATGCTACAGAGATTTGCGGTGTGTTTTTGGTAAGATATGAGAAATCAATACAATCCGTATTAGTGTGAGGTCATATTATAATTTTAAACGACGTTTCCTGAGTGTTTTAAATGTTTTCATGGTAGCCTTTCTTTATTTTTTTATTTTTTTTAAGTTAAACTTTATAGTAAAATACGATCTTAAGGAGATTGCAAACGGACAATTATTTCAACCAAAATGTACCAATCTTTTGTCCATCATATCTGTTAACGCGATAATACTTATAAAAGCTGATTTGAATTTGTTAATATGTCTACTTGAGATCGGTCAGGCCACTTTTTAAAAATTTTGTAGGGATATCGTCGTCTTTAATAATTACTATACTATATACACTGTACGTCTGTACAGGCATCTGGAGTAGCTGCATAGATTTGTTATACCTACTCACATAACATAAAGCATATATGCAGTACATCGTACATTAATGTGTACAATATGAGTATTGAGTATAATCTAGTAATTTATCATATTACCTAGGTACATCGTACATGATTAAAGAACACATACCTATACATTTATTTCAGTTAATTTTATCTAATCAGTTATTTTATATTTATAAACGAATATTAATGTTAGGAGTAATATTGCTATGTACCTATACAATTAACGATATATAGTATTATGATTGGTATATATTATATATTATATACCAATCATAATTTGTTAAAATACATTGAACACGAATTCAAATTATTTTCGGGTAAAATAATTATATGAAAATTTAGACTAGAATTTGGATTTTCAACCAACAAAGGAAACAAAAAACAAGATTCTGACACGTTGTACTTAGTTACCAGAGCCATAGCCAGTGGCGGGGGGGGGGGGATTGGTGCTCCCGGAATTTTTTTTATAAACAATGGTGTCATAAAGTAACAGGTTATGAGTATTCTAAATGTAGAAATTATAAAAAAATTAAGTACCTTCCCCTACAAAAAATAAAATAAATGTTCTGGCTTCTGCACTGTAAGGTGTACTAGGTATATTAAATTAATATATTATAGCACGCAGACTCATAAGTCAAATAAGTATACATTATACAATATCGTAAAGAAGTCTCATACTTATATATGTGTCTGATTGAACCTTAATTTTCAGTGGCGGAATCCTGGGACCGATATCCGACTGGCATACTAGTGGGCAACCAATATCACATGGGAATTTACGATGAATGTGTGGATGTACGTCATCCCGTAATAGGACAGTATTGCTTGTCTGAAATAAAACTAAACCCACCGACGGGCACAGATTACAGTTTCAACAGAACGGAAGATCTAGATGATTTCGGGAATAAAGATGCGTGGAAAACAGTACTCGGAGTATGTGAAATCAAATATTAATATATTATTATAATATTTATTATTTAATATTAAAGGTTTTTTAAAAGTACCGATATGAAATATATAAAATTATAGCTCACTAAATCCAACGCGTTTGTAAATTGTACACGGTATAATGATTAATAAGTAATAACTATCAGTTGAACCACCATAGACCTTTTACTATAATAGACCGGCCTACTTCGTATTTCTGCCAAATAGATAGGTGTGATTTTGGTTACTGAGTTACTCTGATACGGTAAAAAACAATATAATATCTTTATATTTATATTTTATACTAAGCGGGCTGCATCACTGCCCTCGCGAGTCGCGACTATCAATGCTTTTGGTATGGGATGGACCGGTCTATAATTAATAAGTAGTAAAAGCCAAAAGGTTCATAAGTTGAACAGGATGATTTGCTTTTATTATATTACATCCTCGTAAATTATAACGTGTGGCCTATCTTTCCGATCGACGTGTTTCTCTTAGATCATATTCCAATATTATGTTTTTTCTGTATATTATGTACCTACTTGCCACAAATTAATATTTATTTAAATTTAAATAATTTATATAATTGATTTATGTTACTGTCTAGACAAATATTATGAAAATATTATATAAAACAACATGATACCGGTTCAATCGTGCCGAGAGAACAAATATGCCCTGTGTGCTATTAATTTTAAATACCTACATAATAATTGTTTCAGTGGGGTGATTATCCGGACCAAGTGCAACGAAACAGTTTGAATTTAGGAATATGTATTCCGGCTTCTTGTTCAGCATTAGACCTGCAAACGGCACTGCAAAACCAACTGGACTCGGTATTCGCGGCAAAAGAGTTCGTGGCCGTCGTTAAAGTAGACCCAATAATGTGCACGGTCAGAGGTGACATGTATCCCTACAATACAGCGTACTACGTCACCAGGTTATTCATCAATATTAATAATATCACGATATTTTACTTAAGTTAATTATTTATGCCGTTTTATCGTATATGCGTAGGTCCAATGTCTATATAATTCGCATTGATGATAGAAATTTTAATTTTAAATCCCCCCTCCCCAGCCCTATATTAATAAATAACGAGCGGCAGTGGCGTATTTAGGAATTTCGATAGGGGGGGGGGGGATGAAATATATAATAATAGGTACACTCAATAAATACGAATATAATATTATATATTTTTAAAATCCCCTAACTTGTTGGGATTAGTGTGGATCAAACCATCAATGTGAAATAAATTTAACACAAATTGTATAGTACCTAATAGCATTTATTATAAACTCATACTAACGACAATCTCGTGTTTAATACGATAAACAAAAAAAAATAGTTATAATACAAAATCCCATTTTCTATTTTTTTGGATGCTCAGTTCATCGATAACCTTATCTGGCATGATTATTGTATCGACCGGTGACATGCAAATAAAGCCAACGTATGTGTTGTCTCCGTTTTACACAAGCACGACATAGCAAATTGTCGTTCACTGTTCTCAATAATGTGTTGTTGATTTTGATAATAGAGTGAAATGACCTATTATCAAACTTTTAGGTAAGAACATTTTCTGGGTTTTAGTGTGGGCGATTTTTTAATGTTTTAATTTTCAAGCGAGATATGAGCATTTTTATTTTTTGATATTTCACATACCCTTATTTTTCTCGAAAATGAAAATATAGAAAAATCGCTCACGCTAAGACTCAGATAATGTTCTTACCTAAAAGTTTGATAATAGGTCGATTCACTCTAGTATCAAAACGAATAGCTCACTATTGAGAATAGTGAACTACAATTTGGTATGTCGTGCGTGTGTAAGACAGAGACAATAACACACGCGGGTGTAGCGTCCTCTTAAGGGTCCGTATTACAATAGTTAAACTAATGTTAAACCGCGGAATTCGACTGGTAAAATCAATTGGTTAAGCGTAACCGAAGTTTAAACTATGATTGTAAAACGGGCCTAAACGGCTAAGTCGGTTATAATAAACAAAGTATATATAATAGTTACTATTTAATTTATAGTTATTATTCAATATAAGATAGGACAATTTATAAAATATTTACTACTGTCATACTATTTATTAAGTAAGTCTTAATACTTAATAAAAACTTGAAAAACATCGTTCAAGTGTATAGCAGTTGATACAGGCAAAGTACAAAATATTTTCAAGAGTTCGTGAATATTTGGATTAAACTCTTTATCACAATCTAAAGCATGTAACCCAGAGATGAATATGTTTTCAGTCACTAAAAATAAACTCATGCTCTATGGTAAATCTACAGTCTTCATGGTAATTTTGTTTTATTTACCGACTATTTATCGGGTTTATTATATAAACACTCATGCAGGGACTGGAACCGAACCTAAAAGAACCGGTTCTGGAACAGGAATTTTTAAATTAAAAAGGTACTTTTAGGTTTAAAAATAAAATAATTTTATTTATCATATTTAAAGGTATTACGGTTTTGTGTATGACCTATGTAGTATGTATCTATATTATGAGTTTTCTAATATTTCTTATACCTCAATTAACCTAACCTAACCTCAATTATACCCACATTCTGGATGACTATTTGAAATTATTATACTTTTTGGTACTGAAATTATCTGGAACCGGAACCTAAATTATTTGGAACCGGTACCTTTATTTTTTTCATTAAAGAACCAGAACCGAACCGGAATCGTTATTTTATTTTTGGAGAACCGATACCGATAAATTCAAAAGGTTCCAGTCCCTGCACTCATGCATGAAAAATAATTCGCAGAGAATTAAAAAATATAGTATACCATACCACCATAGAGGTATATGTTTTTATTTTCCGATATTTATGCCACGAACGACTAGTGGCGTATAGTATATTAAATCGTTCAAATTACCACGGATAGAACATTTAGAAAACAGATATACCTAATTAAAACTTAAAAGTAGTAGCATATTGAGAAATACAGAAAATAAGTAAACTTAACTTTACAAAAAAAAAGGTCAAGGGGGGATCTATCCCCCATATCCCCCCTCCCCCGTAAATACGCCACTGACGAGCGGAAAAGATGGATGCTCTTATATTTATATAAAATCATTAGTTGCTTTAGATGTCTATGCTAAATTTTGTAGAAAATAATAATAATATGTATTTTAATTGCACAACTAAACGTTACAATTATTATAGTATAAAGCTTTAAAGTAGCGTAGGCTAATAATGAACAATATGTATTTGAAGCTTCAATCTAATAAAAAAAACATTTAAAAAAAATATGTAGGTTATAAAAATGTCCAGATAAACATCACAATTAGAGGTTTAGAACAAATAAAAATGAATAAATAAATCATTAATTGGTTAACTAACGATTTATAGAATTATAGAAACATATTATTAAGTATATTTATAAGTAAGTTATAAATAAGTGACACATAATTTAGGGATACTACACTTTACAAACCATATTAATAAGCTAAAGACTCTCTGAAGTTGTATTGCATATTTTAAAGATTAAACATCCAGCAATACAATAATTATAAGAAAATCAAACTCAAAAGATTTTAGTTTATTGATTTTCATAGTGTTTAATTGTACTCCTTTCATTAGTAATATCAGTAAATAGATAAAAAAAACTCCATGACTACAATAAAATAATATCCTATCGTAATAATTTAAGTAGGTACATACCCTGCATAATGCCACAACAAACAACTTTTTATTTTATCCAACCGCCATGAAATATTTAAAATAGTTATACAATATTATGTTGCTTAAACAAATATAAATCTATCTCTTCATTTGATGTAATGGGAGCCTGTGATGAGCTCCCCACTTCCCCCCACGAGTATGACTCACGTACGTTACCAATATATTATTATACGATTCTCACCATTTTTGTCTCAAATATTCGTATAGTAATATCGTAATATCGTATAGTATACGATTTGTATGAATTTGTACGGTTGTTCGCAGATACGATTAATATAATGTATATTAAAACTGTTTGTTATTGTATTGTTTCAGCATATTATTTTTACTGATTGTTTTGATTTGTTGTGGCACAACGTTGTATCATTTTATAAAAATATCATGCCTTAAAAATTCAAAAGAAACCACTAGTAAGTGATTATCATTTATTATGTATAATTTTTTTTTTTTAATTAAATTTTTAAATAATGCACATAATATGTATACTATGTATGATTTATTTTATTTTATCAACAGATGAAGGTTTCAATTCATTTTGCAAAACATTTTCATTTATTGAGTCAAGCATAGCATTGGTAAAATTCGATAAGTACAATGAATTAAATGCACTGTATGGTATCAAATTTATAACGATGATTTTCGTTTTGTTGGGTCACCGATTGTTTTATTTAATAGGAAATCCTATGAATAACCCAAAATTCGTAGAAAGTGTAAGTTTTGAAAATGTTTATGAAACAAATGATTATGAAAATATTATCAAATTAATTTGGTATCGTGTGTTACATATATGATAATTAATTAATTATAATATTACAGATATATCTCAACGGACCGAATATTATATTGACTAGCATGAACATGGTTGACCCGTTTTTTTTCATAAGTGGTTTCCTCATGCACCTGAATATTAGTAGGTCATTCCAAAAAGAAAAATCTGGATCGGTTTTGAAGAAAATCACATCACCAATTATCCACCGAGTAATCAGGTATTTTACAACGACGCAATTAATTGCATATAACAGACATTAGTAGGTAATACAATAAGTTGAATTAATTTTTGCTAAAAAAATTCATTTGAAAATGTTATTACCTATGTGTATAAAATATAATAAAATACTTTATCAAGTACCCGGGAATAGTATTTTTAAATAACAAGAAAATAACTATAATTGTTAACCTAACCTATCTAATTTCTTCGGCATTTGAACTTTTAATATAAAAAAGCCATATAATATTTTTAAACAGCTATTATAAAAACATGTGAGTATGTGGCAGGGGGATTCATCCCTATCTTCGCACATATCATAACTACGCCATTGACTCACTTTAAATGCCGAATTATTGACATACCTATTATAAAATGATATTCTTGAATCATCCTGTATAGAATGTTACCGGCGTATTGCGCGATGATGGCGATCACGGCGCACATTGTACCCCACCTAGGAGACGGACCATTGTGGCCACAGAAAATATGGGAAGAAGCCGAAATATGCAAAAACTATTGGTGGACCAATTTGTTGTTTATAAGCAACTTAATCGACGTCAAGTATGAAGTAAAACGCGGCTATATATTTTACTTTAATCAATAATTATAGTATATTATAGAATAGAGCAAGACCCTTTCCAAGAATATATTTTTACAATGCTATGTTCAGCACATAATATAGATATTTAATCTATTTTTATGTTGTCCGTTCTCCAAAATGACGTTTTTAAATAATAAATATCGTTCAAGATTAACTGATCTCCACTTCAAATTTAAAGAAAAAAACTGGTCAATATCATAACATATTGAATAATTTGCTTTAAATAGCTTAAGCTGTATTTTTAATAAATAAAAAAAAAAACACATTAGGTATATTAAGTATATTACTTTTGAAATATTTTTTTCAAATTTTCTGGACATTCATAGAATTTAATTTCCGACCCCTGAACTCTAAAGTCTAGAGCCATCGTATTTTATTAATATTTATACCTGCAGGCAAAACCGGGTAATACGAATGCCTACCTATATTAATGCATTCATTATATCTGTATGTATTTCATTTATAATTGTTATGCTTAAATATTATGATTCAGTGCCTCATAGTAAGCTGGTACGTATCATGTGACGTTCAGTTTTTCGTAATTGGAGTAATAATCGTTTACGTTTTCACGAAGAACACCAAATGCGGGATTGGATTACTCGGTACAATACTGGGTTTGTGTATATGTGTGCCGTTTCTAGTAACAATTTTTTCAAAAACAGACGGAATAGACAAAATGCAGTTTCCGTAAGTCAAATTTAGATTAATATTAATAATAGATACTCAATACTATAATATAGTCTATTGTGAAATCCTAAATTGAATTAGGTACCGTAGTAAATATGATAATCAGAAAAAAAATCCCCAGACTACAATATTACTCACAACCACATGCAACATGAAGTCATGAACAAAATATATTTTAGATTCTGAGTGGAACGATGAATGTATTGATTTTACAATGATGTGTGTTTTTTTTTTATTTTTTATTTTTATTTTTTGTGTCTGTCATCTCACCTTTTAGGACAGTAAAAGCGCTTGGATTTTCTTCAACAGTATCTTTTCTGATAGGAAAGTGAATGACAAAACAAATGACCGTAGGTACATACAATTTTGACTGAGTGTTTATATTAGCATTTTCTATACACCATAACATTTTCCAAATATTTTTGACTTATTTTGAGCTGCTTACGGACATTTGTAGTTCCCGTTGTTTGTCTTTTTTTTTCTATAAATATCAATAACATTTTATTTGTTTATTAAAAAATCTTGAAAATTTAATAGAAAGTTCCTATTATATTGTTTCAAAGGCAGATGAAAAAAATTAAAAATTCGTAGTCATAATTTTTTTTTATATGCATCTAAAGTTCAAATATTGACAAAATACGTAAAAATGACGAAAATTTGCAAATTATTTTGAGTTAGAAATTCATGAAAAATTTTCTTTTTAAATCTAAGATTTGAAAATTTAATACAAGATTCCTCATAAGTACCTATGCCTACCTTTTTAAAAAAAAATATCTACAAGCAAGTCAAATTAAATTTTTATGAGCGTTTGAAATTTATATTTTTACAACATTTGATATTCACTCGATTTCTCGTGTTACGATTTTCTTATTTTGTTGTAATTAAAATAAGAATGACTTTAGATACTTGAAAATTTCACTGAATGTTCATATTAGCATTTTCTATACACGATAAAATTTTGAAAATAATTTGACTCTTTTTGAGATTTTTATGGATATTGTCAGTTTATAGTTTTTCCAAATTATTTTTTATCTTGTAAATCACTATTTTAATTATTTTCGAAAAATAAAAATAAAAATGTTTAGACATTTAATAGGTATAATAAAATCTAATCTAGACATTGTGATACATTTTTGTCTACAATAATTTATTTTAATTATAGCCTATAGGTATGTATCAAACTTATAAACTAATAGGTAACTAATTTATTAAATATATTAAACTAATTTCAGATATTTGGAAAACTTAAGAGTTTTCATATCATTAAATAAAATGTATAGATTGAGTTACATGCGAGCCACGCCTTTCTTCTTCGGTTTAGCCATGAGCTTCATCGTGGAAAAGTTGAAGGAAAATAAATTTAAATTGTCCCAAGTAAGACCATACTTTACGAATAATGCTTAAATTATATATTTTTATCAAATTAGAATAATTCAAATTTTGTTAATTCCGTGTATAGATAACAGTCTACATTGGAACATTCGTTGTTTTCGTGATTGGCGTCTGTGTTCAGCTTTATGGCGCCAAATTCTACACTCGACAATTACCTTATTATCCGTTGGAACATGCTTTATACTCGATCGCTAACCATTGTACATGGACACTTCCAAGCATGTGGATTGCCATTTGCTTGTTCACGTCTGGATATGGTAATATACATTTTATTAAATAAATGTGTTTTTAGTAGTTTATGACTCGTGTTTCAATAATACGCTACAATTACATAATAATCCCGACATTTTGGTATTACGAAATCGAAGAATCACAGCAAAAAATTAATTTGTACCTATACAGTTTTATATAATAATATTATGATTCATCCCTTATGTCAGGCGACAGTCATTAGTTTATAACATCACCTATGGTAAGTTAGAGACGCCATATAAACAAAATAAAGGATTATCCGATTATGAAAGACTTTTAGTAAATATATTATAACTTTGTATTGGTGTTATCTTATACGCGAAATAATTAAATATGAACGGGGCTTGCATAGTACTTAATTATTGTATTGTCAGGTAGACATTAAAAAGAAAATTGCCAAATGTTGCCCAATCCCAAAAAAAATAATACTCTATAATATACTCGCGTCCATCATCGAGATATCTGCACAGTATTTATATTGCACGTTTAATTATTATGTATATATTATTATTATTATTATTATTGTTATTATTATTATTATTATTATTATTATTATTATTATTATTACTATATCAGATTGTAAAATATAAAGCTTTCATACAATACAAAAATAAAAATGACTCCACCGCGCTGTACGGTAGGTGACAATAGTTATACCTTATCCAATGATCTTACTCAATACTCGTAGGTCACTGTAAAGGATATGTGTTAAATATGAATTCAATGATAAATTATCAAACATGAACTAATTATTGTATACCGATGATGAAGATTAGAAGAGCTTGATAAACTTATTTGGAGGAGCTGTTCTATTTTTTTTGATAAGCATTATTATTTAAATTAATATAATAGTACTTAGATACCTATAACATATAGCTAACAAATTTACTTAAGAAGCCTTCAGCTTTTAGGCGCATAAATGAAAAGTAAAAACACATCATTGTGAAACCAATAAATAAATATAATATGATATGTAATATAATACTAATATATTTTATGAAAAATTATAAATATATTACAAAGTACAAGCTCCTATATATTCCTTATAAGTATACAGTGTGATTTTGGAGGTGGGTGCTCTGAAATTATAATAAATGGAGAAGGCTAAGCTCCCCCCTCCAAGCCCACATATTATATCGCAGCCTACAGCAATGACGATGAATAACCGTAATAATAGATAGGTATCATGTCTACATGATCGTCAAAATCGTGAATTATTTTACAGACATATAAGTTGACTCAAGTCTTTGCTCATAACCGTTTTTTGCATGCTCTAATTTATTAATGAATTTGGTCATATTTAACACATTCATTACAATGACCTACTCAATAACGAATGAAACATAACACCTTTCTATAATTTACATTCATATCATTCAGTCAGAAAATAAAATAAAATAAAATGATTTTTTTTCTTTTACAGGTCCCCTTTTAAAATTATTTAACAACAGAACTGTTGTGACTTTGGGGAAACTCTCGTACTCCGTTTTCTTGGTGAACGTCACAGTCATGATGATGTCTCAAAGTTCACAGAGATTGCCTATATACCTTTCACCAAAATCCGTTGTAAGATGATATTTTGTGTTGATACATTTAAAATTTAAATTAATCGATAAGTTCAAATTTAATCTCGATACGTCTCGATTTTGGATAACTGACCACTGAATTGTATTATAATAATTATATGGTATGAAACTCATTCGTTTTCAGATCGATGCTTGGATATATGATACATTTAAGAGTTACGTGATGGGCTTAGTGTTATACTTGGTTGTCGAAGCGCCATTCGCTAAATTGGTTAAACCATGGATTTGAATTGAATATCATTGTTTGCGGTTAGTATTATAACGTTTGATATTTAGAATACTTTAAAATCAATTGAATAGACAAAAACGGCTGACACAGGACCGTTAAATGTTGAAAATATTTATTTGTTTGAACGAAAGTGACCGTCTCCGAGATTTAACTAGTGTGTAATATGCTACCATTCCTGCTAAGTTTAAAATATTCTTATTTATACCTATTTTTTCTAACTTATTTTTTTTTCCATCTTAGTCAACCTTTTATTTTTTAGTACATAATCTACATCACAATGACAAATTTCTAAGCTGTTTAGTGGATTAAATAGTAGGTACTTCAAATAAATAACGATTTATTAATTTAATTATATTTTGCTCATTGTTACCTATTTATTACCTCGTACTAAATTCAAGTTAGAATATTATTAGTGTCTTTTTTTAATTGTACTGTGTTTTTAAGTCAGGGGTTGATTGATCTGATTTTTTGAATTATTATGATTTTTACTCATAAGTTGCATCACTGCAAAACGAATATTTAGTTTTAACTGTATCATTAATTTTGGAATAGATTTTTCATAGTTTAGGGTTTTACAACTATAGGGTATTTATGTAACAGATGCTCTACATTTTAATTACCAATAATAAAGTTACTTGTAGGCAATATCTATATATAATTTTATAAATATTTCGCAACAGTTATTTTATAGTAGGTTGTAGGGCAGGGGCGCTTTTACTCTTATATTATTTACCTATGAACTATTATAGTTATTATAGTTATTACTTATTACATAGGTATATTCGGAATTGATTCCAAATGCCGATAACTATAATTTATGGAAATGTTGGTTTTTATGCAGGTAAATAACGCCGAATAACGATAATAATAGAAATATAAGCATTAATTATCAGCATTAATTATTGGATATAAATGGGGTAATATTATGTGGATATGCAATTTTAAATCAAGTTCCGTTTAAATAATTAACCTAAGTGAAAAAAGTCATAAAAGTATGCTAGTTGTATACCTACACATATGTAGGTTAGTAGTTACAATGCTACATATTTAAATATTTTTAAACGTTGCATTTTCGATAAGTTCAACTTACGACGCTGCGTGGGGGAAACCTTGTGAAAACAGTTCACCTCCATAATATCTAGAGGTTCCAAACATGAAAAAAATAAATAAAAAAAGTGTTATATATTATTTAAAATTAATTTATTAACTTAACTCAAAGCTATATTATAGTTAAATTGAATAGAAAAACTACTAAGTTATAACGATAACAATATGACTTATATATATTTTATCTATTATTATATTGTACCTATGTACCTACTGTATACATTAAACTAATTATATTACCATTTAAAAATAAATATACATATAGTCATTACAAAATGTTGAGCTGTGAATATAAAATCTTATATGACTCTTATCACGTAATTTTATATGAAATTTATCACATTTTTAAACTTATGCCATATAATGACCATAGGGTGAGGTGAAAATAAATTATTATAGGTATAAGATGATTGCTTAGGTAGGTAGCACATAGTATTCACCTCTGGTGAAATGTTAAATTTTCCACTAATGTATTCATGTTCTTTTCGTAGAGAAGAGTTCCTGAACAGAGAAATGAACCTTATCATACACTACCTGAAATTTATACCATCGTACTTCTATGTACTATACAACAAATTGTATTATTTACTTATATTCTCTAATTAATAATATTATTTTTTGTAACTATTTAGTTAATATTGTTAAGTTTTTTTTTTGTATGTATGTCACTACACATCATTTGAATCACGAAATAAATTTAAAAACTATTGTATTCGCATTTTGTTACATAGATTATTATAGGACATATTAAGCTCAATAATTTATTATTTATAAGATATTTATTAAAATATTTATATGTATAATTCATGTTGTATATATATATTATTAAAAATTAAAATGTTATAATAGTAGCAGCAAAGTCAGGAGCCTGATACACCTCGCTATTATATTAAGACCATAATAACTTCATTAATGTTTTGAAAAAAGAAAATTACTACTTACCTAATCTTTAAAATTATGTATTAAGCTTAGTCTTTACAAAAATAAACCCAGTCGAAAGTACAAATAAATATGCAATGTTAATATAATTAATGTGTTAAAAATTCAATAAAAATCAAAGTTAAACTTATTTTTTTTTTATATTTTAAGTTTTGAACACTAGGTACCGGGTTTAAGTAACGAATTTAACACACAGAATATGTTCCATATAATAAAGCATTTTACAACATTCATATTATGTTCATATTATTTTAAAGTGGTGATTGCACAAGTATTTTGAGATACAAGATGGTTGACGAAAATTGTTAAGTTTTGAAAACTAAATTTTTGAATATTAAATAACGAATTGAACAAAGTTTAAATCATATTACACAGTTGGCATCATTAATTATTTTGAAAAATACTTTTTTTAGATTTTTCAATATTTTTACCTATTAAAGGTACCAACCAGATCTAATTTTCTACCAGAAACCACTCTCAAAATATAAAATCCAAGTATTTTTTTAACTATAAATTGTGTTAATATACACAAATAAAAAACATCGTTATAAATTCAATACCGTTCATTATACGTCGTCCGTTCTGCAGTCAAATTTAAAAAAAAGAAATTTAATTTGAACAATCCAACAGTCTATTAATTTTCTAAAAAATATGAATTTCTTCATTGTTGACGTTCAATATTATTTGATACAATGATGAGTTCACATGTCGACAGTGTATTTCGCTAAATATTATGAGCGTGAATATCGCTGGTGGATTAAGACTGCAATATTGTAATCGAACAATATTTCATCAAAGGGAAGTCAGCTCTAAATTAACACATCGTATTTAATCGATTGAAATTATAATTAATTTCAAAGTTTAACTAGAAGGTGGAAATATGAATTATTCATGGATATTGATTTTTCATTTCCCAAAGGTTAGGTAAGGTACATTTGATGTGATGATATACTCTTAAAGAACATTTATATTAAAAAATTACCATCTATCACAATGCGTATTTCCCGTCCAACAATTTTATTATTCAGCGATTGTGATAATAATATATACAGTATAGATATATATACCTACTGTGAATTTCAACGCCGAGCGAGGTCTTCCCCGATTATTAGCAAACCTTTGTGGTTTCACGCTAACAATAAGAATAAAACGTGTGAAAAACCTAATATTATGATGATGACGTGTAGTCATAATACAATTGTGTGTAAAATAATATAAATTTGATTTTTTTCTCAGATCGTCCCGTAAAGTTTTTTTTTTTTTTCGTACAAAAATTACTTCAACGAAGACAATAATAATATTATTTAATAGTATAAAATACAAGTTCATTATAATATTATTATTATGTCACGGCCGTCGCTGCTGACGATCGCTTATTTGTTTGCATTTTCTTTTGGGTTACTGACCGTTCTATTGCAGTCGGCCGACGGTGCGGGAGCCGACATCGGTGACTATATTTTGCAGCGGGATGCCGCCACCGACTCAATACCCGGTCTTTGGTTATCCGATCTGTTTTACCGGGCGCTGGCCAACTTCACCTTGCGGCGGGCGGACAGCACGGCTTGCCGCCGCCAATCCGCTATGTACGAAGCAAATTTGAGAAATCACACCAGTTGGGCCGTCAGAAGTGAGTGATTATTATAATATTATATTAGGTATATTTATTTGAAAATTATTTCAGTGTCTTACAACTTCTATAATATAATATCATTAAAATGTACGTTTTTAAATACAGTTCAAGATTTTTTATATCATAAAAATCGTACATATTAATTTTAAAAATCCTACATCCATTGATATTATTATTATTAATCGTATAATATCATTATTATAATATATACTATAATATATATTATAATGTATAGTGTATACTACGCAGATGATAATAATACTTGCGTCGTCAGTCCATGGTTACCTACTCTCAGTGGCGGCTCGTGACTAGCTGTGCAGGTGTGCGCACACCACATAGATTAATATAGATGATACCTATCTATAATAGTACAAATGTATTTTAATTTTTTAAATTGTTTCGATTCAACATATGGTAAACTGTATATATTTATTCTATAATACAAAATTACAAAATTAAATTTTAAAAACATTTGAAATTCCCTTAAACATGACTATAGTAGTAGTAATAAGTAGCAGTTAGTGTATACGGTGTCATTGCATGGTAATAATTGTCTGTGGTAGACGGTAGTAACGTAACGAAAGTAACTTTTGCTTTACTTTGCTTGTGACGCGTTAGGTACGTAATTTCATTAGAATCTTTGTCTATAATTCGGGTATTATTACGTTTACCATTCTAATATTTATATACATTTAATTTTAACTCTCTACATTTCAGTTTTCAATAGTTTTGACATTTGACATGTTGAATTGCACCGTATATCGAGAGTACAGTTAATTAAATTTGTTATTTAATTTGATTCCTCTAAATAGCCTACTGATCGTTTCCTATGAATTAGATGCATGGACTATCAAGTTTTATTCTATCCTATTAACTATACAGGTTTTATAAAAAATTTAGTGTTCAACAAAAACTGTTCACTTTGCAAATACTTATTAGTTATTACTATATTTAGGATTTACATTAGAATATAGCATTTTTTTTTCAGAAAATTCAATAAAATCAAAACATTTACATTGTACTGCATGTTATGAATAATTATAGCCATATTTTGGCATTTATAAACGGTTTATATTTATAATTTAATAAGTTCTTATGGCGTTCTATATGTATTACGGTTTTATTTTCACACACCTAAGGATTATGTTGTGAGTTTGTGACATAAATACATTATATACTTAACTATACCTATAATGATAGTTCACCATTGATAAGTAGGTACAATTAATTAGTATTTTTTAATAGTTTTCACTATCATAATAGTAATTACTATTGTCATGTAAATATGTATTAAGAGGATCGCATCACACGTATTTTTCGTACGTTTTAGACCAAAAAGCGGTGGTAAATTATAGATGATTCCGAATGTCCGATTTTAATTTTTAATATATGTATGAATTCTTTGGCAAAATATAACTAGGCTTTCTAGGAAGTCGATTTTTAATTTACAATTTTAAAGGACCATAACATTACATTTGTATTTATTTTGAGCTTTTTGGGTTTTATATAAAAAAGTGGTTCTTACAAAGCATAGTCTAGGAGCTTACGAATTCAACCTTTTTTTCGAAATTGCAATCAAACTTCAGGAAGACGTATGTTTACTTTACTACCGCTTTTGGTAGGTTTAAAGATAGAAGAATAAATTTCGTTTTTCTTGATTTATTAACATGTGTGTGTGCGTGGGGTAGTGCATATGACGGATTCTGAACGGATGTACTGCACGAATGATCATTTACTTCGCACACAACCACACTGCGTAACGAAAATAAGACATCGAATTGCCTATACGCGACCCCTTATTAAATCACCGCCACCAATCCCCTTAACTGCACCCATATCTTTTTTATTGTACGTCTTTTTCAAATTATGCCTTATTAAAATAGGTAACGTATTTCTAGTTACATTATTGCCTGCAGAATGGTAGTTACCAAGACATTCTTTGTAGCGGGAAACTAATGAGTTACTTTTCTATTTGAAAAGTAAAGTTATTTCATCACAATTTTATTTGAGTAATGAGCAAAGTTACTTAATTACATTTACCCATACTAATATGACGTAGCGTTAAGTCTGTGAAGTTAGCGGGATAAGTAAAAATACAATTTTACGTTAACGGCTGTTGTGCTGAGCCCGTAGCTATCACAACTTTAGAGGTCTGCCAACTCCACACATTTCTCTGTGGCTCAATCATAAGATCACCGGTAGGACTCTGAATTTAATTAATTAGTCCGTTACTTGAGGGAAGAAATATCAGGTTTGGGTCAAAATTATAGAATCTCCTCAGATGGATGGTAGTAGGGTGAAAAATACTTTACGACCTATTCTTAGGCCTACTGAATGTATACACAAAATTTCATAAAAATCGATCAACCCGTTACGGAGGAGTGCAACCACTAACAAAGTGATATTAGAATTTTATATGTATTATACATTTTTTTCATTCTCATTGGAAAACATTTTATTAAATAACTTTTTTTAATTATAAATTATAATTTTAGTGTGTCTACTATAATAAAAACCAATTTTTTTTTCAGTGCTAGAATCTTGGGACCGATATCCAGTCGGTTTACTTGCGGGAAACACATATCAAATGGGAGTCTATGACGAATGTGTAGACATACGTCATCCAGTGAAAGGACAGTATTGTTTGTCTGAAATAAAAATAATTCCACCAGCAGGAAGAGATTATAGCTTCAACAGAACGGAAGATTTAGACGATTTCGGCCACAACCATGGATGGAAAACCATACTCGGGGTGAGTTACGTGTTTGAGGACCTATCATCCTATTATATACAACTATTCTTTGTTAATTATCACACTTTATTTGGCCAGATTTTTGTCAAATTTTCGGGTTTTGGGTTTTTGTGGTTTCATTGCAAATAATTACAATTAAAGAAGGAATTGTATTCGGTCAACTTTTATTTTACAATTTTACAATACTTGTTTAGATTAATAATACTTTTAGGTATTATACGAAATTGCATTCTACACGTTTTTGCATACTGCTGACTGACCACGCTGAAGTATTTGTGTGCAATGAATTACGACTGAACTCAAATTTAACATACCCCTTCTCCATTTTTTTTTTATTACTAGGTGGTTCACACATAATATAGTGATTGCAGGCGATTGTGCAACTACCAATTATTTGAAATTATAACCAAATTTATACCAAATTTTTTTGGTACAAATGCATCCTAGGTATACTATATTCTTTCTCCCATGTACTATAATAACTGTCAACATAATGGTTATAGGTTACCTAACCTAAAGTTGTTGTATACTTGTATAGACTATATGTATAACATGACAAATTATATAGGTATCATCACAGTATTTTGATACGCATCCTCCGCCCTTTACTTTGCCTTTATCGTAGATCCCCACTTCTTATATTGGCTGTCAATCATATACATACATACTACATGAAATAGAACAAAATCAACCAATGAGAAGTGGAGAACTACGACATGGGTTGGAGGTAATGGAGATGCGTATCTACTGCGCAAAACAAGTACAACTGTGATGATACCTATCTAATTCCTCATGATGTATATTATAATAATATGATACAATGCTTAATGTGTAAACATGATTTTAACTTATTGTAGATATAATATATACCTTTATCTTTGTCAATTATTATATTTCAGAAATCAGTAACTATAGGCATACATTTTAAACTTATATATATAATTTAATCCATAATATAATATGTTGCGTTGTTTCAGTGGGCTGATTACCAAGACCGAGTGCAACGAAACATTTTGAATTTGGGAATATGCATACCAGACGCTTGTTCGGCGTTGGACCTACAGACATCAATACAAAGTGAATTTGACGAGGCGTTTTCTCCTGAACAGTTCAAAACCGTCGTCAGAGTAGACCCGATTAAGTGCAGGGTCCGCGAAGATAAGTATCCCTACGACACACCGTATTACATTACCTGGTAATGAATGTGATTATTATTACGCCATCATTACAATTGTACAACAGAACTATTACAGTACCTATAATTCATTTTTATCAGGCATTATAAATTATGCACATTGATTTTTCAAATTTCAAGACGACAGGTAGGGAGTGAATGGAAATCCGAAAAAAATTTGGCCTAAATCACATATTTCAGTCGAAAACAATTTTACTCGACATGTATTTTTGTAAGAATGATATTTCAGCTGGCAATATTTTACCCGACAAATATTTTGGTTGACATTCTTTTAGATAATTTTATTTTGGCTGACAGTTTTTTAGCGGATAAATATTTGACCAGAAATATTATAAATATTATAGTCGACAGCTTAAATACGTTTCGGTCAATATACAATTATACATTTTTGGGTAGGTAGGAACAATTTTGGGTAGCCTTCTATCAAACTTTTAGTTACACCAAAAAAATAAAATTTAATCTTTCAAAAATTGGTTTTACGTTCAAAAAGTAGTGTTAAACTGCAATTGAACATTTCATAATGTACCTACACATTTTTGAAAATACTTATAAGCAAAATATTGAACAATATTATATTAATCATCACAATATTATAAATTATAATTATGAAATTCTATATTTTAGGTGGATATTTTCACTGCTCGTTCTGATTTGTTGCGGTGCGACGTTACACCATTTTATAATAATATCGTACCAACAAAACACAAATGAAAATGGTGAGAAATAAGCGAATAATTGTATCTAATAATATTATACCTAGAATTAATTATTTTTAATTTGGAAAAATTACATCCCAATACCTGTACCTATAATATCTAACATTTATTACTCCACGTTTAGATGAAGTACCAAGTTCATTTCTCTACGAATTTTCATTAATCGAGTCAATCAAAACATTGTTGAAATACGACAAGGAAAATAAAATAAATTTTTTTTATGCCACAAAAGTAATGACGATGCTTCCTATTATATATGGACACAAACTTTTTAATTTTGTGTCGAATCCTATAAGTAATCCTAAGTATATGGAAGATGTAAGTTGAGAAATACATTGCTTATAAGATATAAGAATATTATAATAGATTTTAGTATTATGTCCTGGTCTTATTTTACCTATACAAGCAGTAGTTACATAATATATTGTTTGTCATGTACATTTCGCCAGCCCCCTAAATATAATTTTTGAAATTCTTCTTTTAGTTCGTTATAAGTGTGAATTTGTGTGACCATTCTCAGAATTTGTGCGCACTAATGATTGGCAAAAGAAATAATTTTAATTTATAATCTATTCCATGAACGAGGGAGGGGAGGGCTAGCGAACATTTCTCCATCATCCCTCAATATTTTTGAATTTACGGTTAAACCTATATTGCAAAAACTCTGAAAATAGTCACACAAATTCACACTAATGGCGCACTAACTTTTAGCAAAAAAAAAAATTTCGAAAATTGTATTTAGTGGGCCTGGCGAAATGTACGTTTGATTTATGCTAGCAATATTGTTTAAAAACGTATTTTTACATCAATTCAATTAAAATTTATAAAAATACGATTTTATCCTGTGTATATTATAACTAAACAAATTATGTTAATAATCACAGATATACCTCAACGGACCAGCTGTATTGTCGACTGGTTTGAACGTCGTCGATCCATTTTTCTTCATGAGCGGTTTCATCATGTACATTAGCCTTTCTCGAGAATTTCGTAAACCAAAGGACGAATCAGTTTGGAAGACACTCTCCCTGTCAATTATACAGCGTATAATCAGGTGTTATAATATAAACCCCTTTTATATTTTTCACAAGCGATTTCCGTCAGTTTTCACTATTATTTTTTAAATATTCTGTAAGAGCCAACATGAGGTTTTTATTTTATAAATTCAACAGGAATAAAAGGTTGACACAAGTGGGCACCACTCTGCTGTACAGTAGTTGTCGAGCCTGCTGTTTTCATAGATGTGTTCTATTTGAATTCAATGATAAATCAATATACCTATACGAAAAACAATTCTAAATGGAAGCGTTATGTCATTCTTGTATAAATATTAAATAATACAATTAAATACCTGGTTGAAATAGCTCAAAAAGATTCAAAATAGATTGGAAAATGTACAATCTATGGACAATGTTACAAAGTATTTAGGATTATAACAAAATATCAAAAAAATCACATCGTTGTAAAATCGATACATTCTTTCGCTCCGCTCAGAATCTAATACGCCATCTATAACATAATAATATAGTAATATTATGTCATTTATTCCTAATAATTCTCATTTCGTTTTAGAATGTTACCGGCTTATTGCGCGATGATGGCCATCACGGCGCATATTATACCCCACCTCGGAGACGGTCCACTGTGGCCACATAAGTCGTGGGAAGAAGCAGAGATATGTAAGAACTATTGGTGGACCAACCTGTTGTTCATAAGCAATTTCGTTGACGTCAAACATCAGGTAATAGGATATAAAATTTAATCCACGATAATGCACCTTGATTCATTTTTAGACAAGAAAAGTTTTATATTATATATTAGTATATTACTAACTTACTTTGCCGTGGAAAAAATGAACACACCTAAAATGCGGTGCTACCTATGTTTATTTTCATATCTCGATAATAGATAAAGTCATAATAAGACACTATATACCTACATTTTAACTAATTGTTATAGGAAAGTTAAAGTTGAAATTACATTTTTTACGATAATGCAATTTATACAATAATTCAGCTATTCGTAGTAAAAAGATAAAGTGATCGGTGTTTTCCATACAACTATCATGTATTTAATACTAAAACTATTTGTATGTAACAAAATTATATTAATTGGAAGTTTATAATTTTGGACCATCTTTATTTTTGACAGACTGCGTAAAATGTAAATCATTATATATAATCTGTGCTTGTACATTTCTCGCAAACTTACATTTAAGATATATTTCAAACATATAATTGCATTACACTTCAGTTACTGAATTAACGAAGAATAAAATCATCGCTTCTTATAAAACAGAAGGATGTGCATTTTCATAAAACAATAACAATAAAATTGGAAATAATAGATCACTCAAAAAAATATTCAGAACGTCAAAATAAAATTGGAAAAAACTTTAATAGTGCACATGTTTTCAGAAGATTGGAACATAAGAAAGCGCTGTTATTTTATATGTATTGTAAGGAAAGGATATTCATAATAATATATTTATATATATACATTAAGACAGAAACCTGTGCGTAACGTATGGCCCCTGCAAACCCTATTATTTTTTCATCAAAACGACCTTAGCGACTGACAAAAATTAAAGTACTTCTAGTGGTTCGATTTAAAAAATGTAAAGATGTTTTAATTGGTCAACAAGTCTACTTTGCATCGGTCGGAGCATATTTTTTATTTTTTTTATTTTTTTGAATATATTCAATACTAAAAATTTATAAATTCATAAAATGTAAAATATTTATTCTCGTCAAGAATTTGCTAAAATTGAAAAAGTACTCCGACCGATGCAAAGTAAACTTGTTTACCAATACAAACATCTTTACATTTTTTAAATCGAACCACTAGAAGTACCTTAATTTTTGTCAGTGCGACGGCTATTTCACGTCCATAAATTGGTTTTGAATATTTTGATATAGACATTATATGACTTGTGCATGTTCGTGCGTCCGACTACAAACCAGATAAGAAATAACAATGTATTGTAAATTGATGCAGTCTGTGAGTGATGGTAGGGGAGTATACACACACTAATGATCATTTACTACATACACTAAGGGCCGTTCTTACAATGTACGGTAAAGTGTCGGTTAACGCTAACCGACTGATAACAGATTTTTTTACCGGCAGAATTCGGCCGGTTAAGTGTCGGTTAACTTTAACCGGACGTCGTAAGAACGGCCCTATGACGATCAGTAATCGCAGAAATGAAATAATTGCCTAAATACAACTCCTTAAAAATGACACATTTGCAGGGGCCTTAAGGTGATTGGTGACGGTGATTTAATAAGGGGTCGCGTATAGGCAATTCCATGTCATATAGTCCTTACGCCGTGTGGCTGTGTGCGAAGTAAATGATCATTAGTGTGTGTAGATGCGTCCAGAATACTCTCGCACGCACACGCACATGTCAATAAATCAAGAAAAACCAAATATATTCTTCTATGCATCACCTATAAAAACTACCACAAACGGTAATAAATTAAACATACGTCTTCCTGAAGTTTGATTGTAATTTCGAAAAAAGTTTTATAGTCCTTTAAAATTTAAAATTGAAAATCGACTTCCTAGAAAGCCCAGTTATTTTTCCAAAGAACTCAAACATATATTAAAAATTAAAATCGGAATTTGGAAGTATGTATAATTTATACCACCGGTCTAAGACGTATGAAAAATTCGTGATATGCGATCCCCTTAACGTAAATTAATTGAAATCATTTTTTGAAATTAAAATACATCCAATCAACGTCCGACAGTTTCTTGATGAAAATATTTTAAGTACTGAATAGCATTCTACATTATAGTTGTATAAATTAATTTCTATTTATTTTTATTCCAGTGCCTCATTATGAGCTGGTACTTATCGTGTGATATCCAGTTTTTCGTAATTGGAGTTATTGTCGTTTACGTTTACACGAAAAATCCAAAATATGGAATCGCATTGCTTGGCACAATAATTGGTTTGTCGATATCCGTGCCGTTCATAATAACTCTTTTGACGGGAAGAGATGGAATGGATAAGTTACTTTTACCGTATGTTAATAGTATTTTAGTCATTGACAAAAGATTTAAACGCATACAAGCAGTGAATTCGGATAACTGAGATTTGTTGTACCTTTTCTCAGTGCTGGTCTAACTATTATTCTGAATTCGTTAAAACGTATAAAAAACCTATATTAGAACGTCAGAATAAATATATAATTTTTTTTATAGTATATAGTCGTGCAGTTATCGATCACAATATTGAGTGAAACCATTGCAACGAATGAACGACATTACTATAATTTACATTATTATTATTATTATTATAACAACCAACATGACAACATATACCTGCAGATAATTTGCAAATAAATATAAATATAAATATATAATAATATATACCTACAAATAAATTAACTCCTGATAAGAACTAGTTGATAGAAAAATGTAACTTATAAGAAATGTATGTAACTTTAAGAACAAAATATTATGCAAATATTAGTAATGTTCAAGAACTTTTTGAAAATTTGAATTTGGATAATTCTTTTGAAAATTATATAATGTCTTTAAAATACTGATTAAGACTATTACTTTTTGTATACAATAGAATCACAAAATTAATTTCGTCAAAAATTGTTTAGTGATTGTTTACGTAACCCAGTATAAGTATAAATTACGCACATAGGAGGTGCATCTTATATTATACCAAATATCAAAAATCGGTAAAAAAAAATTTTTAACGACAGACTTTAATTAATCAATAGCTCATATAATTATAATTATTATTGAATTATAAAATTGTATACAAAAATACGGTATGATAATAAATTATTAATAATACATATTACTCAATATATTATTTTATTGTTTACAGATACATAATGTACCCGAGAAATATTATATCGTTAAACGAGTCGTACCGACCAAGTTACATGCGGGCCACGCCATTCTTTGGAGGCTTGGCCATGAGCTTTGTAGTGGAAAAACTGCAGAAGGAAAAAAAAGTGAAATTTTCACAAGTAATTATTAGTATACCTAGAGAATGTTATTGTGTATTTTACGAAAATGTATTATGTATTGGTTTTTACTTATATTATGATACCTATATTGATGTTTTATATTTTGTGTGTCGTGCATACAGATGGTGGTTCACGGCGGAACATTTGCCATTTGCACGTTTACTTTATGGGTTCAGTGTTACGGGGCCGTATTCTATGCGAGAAATAGACCTTATTATCCATTGGAACAAGCCTTGTACTCAACTATATATCATTGTACGTGGCCATTAGCGAGTATATGGATTACCATAAGTTATTTCACGTCAGGCTACGGTGAGTAAAATCGCGTTTTTTAGCTGTCCCAGATTGTGTGATATTTAATCACCTCTGAAATGATGTCATATTACAGCATAACCAATTAGAATATTTCTGGAATTTGGGTTAAGAAAGGCCAAACATGCTTTTTGGTGAATAAGAGATAAAGGATAATAATGACATTTATATAATCACATATTTGTATTACAATTTATAATATATATTATATACAGTCTCAATGTCTTATACATTTAATTTATATATACGTCTTAAAAAGGGCGGATCTAGGGTGATTTCCCGAATACGTTGTACATGCCGTTTTTCATTTTTAACTTTTTCATAGCCCAAGTGCTTTCTTACTGTCAAATTATATAGAAAATCCCGAGTGACTCCTTGGTCTTAAGCTATTTAAAATAAACTTGCAGACACCATTTCAGGGCATCAGCTTAATTAACATATCGTAACTATACCTAAGTGTTTTTACAGGTCTACTTGAAAATTTAATTCGCAATAAATTTGTTGTGATTATGGGGAAACTCTCATACCCCGTTTTGTTAGTGAACATCACTGTTGTGCTAACATCTCAGAGTTCGCAGAGGTTACCAGTTCATCTGTCGTCAAGATATGTGGTAGGTATTAAGAATATCGTGTGGTTACATTAGGTATATAGGGGTATGTCCATAATCCATATATCTTATACTAATGGTCAATAGACATGAACTCTGTATAACTACGAGCAGCGTGGAAACACGTCGCATTGTGTCTGTCTTGACCATTGTCGCAAATAGGGTGGGGGGATTAGGCCCCTAAAAATATAATAATTTACCATTCTGAAAAGTATGTGCCTATAAATTATAATTTTAAAAAAAATGTGTAGGAGCTTGAGCTCTCCCTAAACATTTTTCCTGTTTGCGCTACTGGTCTTGACCATAAAATACAATAATCTATGTATCTTACAGTACTACCCCACACTACCATGCATATGAATAAACGGTCATCTATATTGCCCTCTAAATAGCCCTCTATACATTGCTATGTTTTCCATACTCATTTCACGTCTATTAGTATAAGGTCTACGGTTATATATCGCATAAACGTCCAGTGCCGGAGAGTACGCACTCGGGTGCATTTTAACCACCTTTAATGGTGGGGTTGGGTGGGTAGATAAAAAAATATCAAAGGTAATTTATACTATTTCTAAAGTAAGTAGGTACCTACTAGGTACTTACACACGTACCAGTCACGTATTATCTAGGTAATGCATTATTATAACATTACTCTATTGACATATTGTAGTAGCCTGTCGCCTGTGTCGTTGTATATACTTATTATTTTCTATGAATTTCTATGACAGTGTAATAATATTATGTGTGATTATTTATCTTTGGGCAAAATCTAAAATGATCTCAAAACCCAAAATGCTGGATTACAGAGCATTTTCCCTAATAATTGGGTATACACTGCTCTTTAAATTGCTTATACTCTACCACTAATCTAGCATTACAACCAAACCGAACATTTTCAAAATTAAAAACCGTTAAAAATCGATTGAGGACAACAATTTCTTAGGATCATTATCAGAACAATTTATGATTATTTCCTGTGAGTCTGATATTGATGTAGATCACCTTATAGACATTAGGCGTGTCTACGGTGGCAGCCTGGGGTCCCTGGACTACCCCTGCAATTTTTGAAAGGTGCCGGTCAACCGACTTTTAAGTCAGAAGAGTTACAACATTTATTTTTTTTTAAAGCTTGATTTTCTTTGTGGGTATCGTTATAATTACCATTTATTTACAAAGATTGATTTCCTGACTTCCGAAATTGGCTTATAAAATTACGGCTTTGGGTGTATAGGGCTTTTTTCAGTTCATTAATAAGGTAGCGCTGTTTATTAGCTAGGCTTCCGTTAAAAACTAATAACTAATAAACAATATCATATTATTATTGATATGAAACTTAATGTTGTTCTTAATTTTATTGGTTTACAGTTTGACGCTTATCTCTATGATGTATTCATGTGTTATCTGATGGCCATCATCTTATATTTGGTTGTTGATGAGCCGTTTGCGAAATTGACTAAAAAACTGTTTTATCAGAGGTAAATTATTATAATTGATTTTATTATTTTTTTTTAATTTTGTAAGTAATCGATCGTCTAAAATATTAAGAATGTAAGATCCATAATAATGACGTACGTTTACCCCCCCCCCCCCCCCAAATTTTACTTTTCCAATTTTTTTAGCACCAATAATTAGTACCTTATTAGTACTCAATTCCTGTGAATTCCTGACCAGGTTTTTACAATTCCTGCTCAAACGGTTTTCCCGGAAAGTCGATATTTCTCCGGGTGTGGCTGGGGTAACGTACGTTACATAATAGCATTTTTGTTTTATTTTAAATTTAAATGTATTTGTCTAAATACTATTTTATAATAATAACTGAAGAAGTATCTTATCTACACTTGAAAACAAATCTGCAGTAGGTACTCTAATTCCAATACGCCATTCATTATGGCACTTTTTAAATTATAATATTATCTAAGCCAATCTTATATAATGAGTTTGTCCTAATTATAATAATATATAATAAATTATCATTCATTATATAATTAATAAATGTTTAGAAGTATGATGATAATTTAAAAATCTTTCATTTTTATATATTTTTAGGAAAAGTATAAGCTCGTTGATCAAGAATGGAACACCGATCAAAACACCAGCTACTTGCAGCAGTAAAACTGTTAAAAACGACTAAGCTATCTTAAAATAGGTAGTGGGTCAATTATGAAATGTTAGCATTTATATCATAATATATGATAATTTAGTTAATAAAGTTATTCTTTTATGGATCGGTAGGTAAAGGTGTACAGAATTATTACTATAATTGAGTAGCACTGTAGCATTCTGTGCAGCGAATACCTAAGTCACAAGTGTACCTAGAACTATTGCGTACCTATATCTATGATAAAATTCAAATATTTTAATTATTATTGCCATTATAATATGTTTTAAACTTGAGGAAAGTTATGATCTATTTAAATTATTAAAGATACATTGATTCAATTATATTTTATATGTATTTTAGGTTCAAATGTTGACATAATTCTTTACATTGAATTAAAATATAACACATCCATTACAATTATATGCTCGACAACTAATGTACAGCAGAACACCCTGCAATAGTCCACCTTTATAATATTGATGTTAGTCTGGTAATAATTATTATTTATGTATTGATACGTTTAATTACCTTTTTCTCCTTTTACTTCTTGACTTATGAAACTTGTCCCTGGCATAATGTTTCTTCCTAATATCTTTGAAATGCTGTAAATGTTATATGATACGTCATAATGTCTGTTTTTCGACTATGATGGTTCAAGAGACATTAGTTAATTTCGATAATATCTAATGTCATGGATTAAGATATTACATTACAATACTTATTTATACACTTAACATAAATATATACAGCATACATGTGAGTAAACATTTGGTTGCATTTTTGTTGGAAAAAAACTAGCATGTCTGATATTTTCGTTTTATAAATTAAATTCCATTTAAATTTATAATAAAATAGTATTTGTTGACGGGACACATTTCACAAGCATCACATTATTTATTTTTTTCGAAACCGTCCTTTATTTCAATTGAATATGATAGTGATGTTCAGTTCAAAGAATGTACGATGTACATAAGTAACACATTAGTAGGTATCTAAGATCTAACAATTACTAACTTTTGTTCTAAAATGTGTGAGTGATTTACCGCTGTGAAATTATGAGAATACTGTCTACTTATTAAGATTGACTTTCTCACGTTTTGGATTTTATCCCCCTAACCATCTAAAAAAATTAGATTATCAAGTATTAAGTATTAAATTTTCAAGTATTTTCACTCAACAAATAAAGTTTTATTGACATTCGTAAAAAAAAAACTAATAAAATTGGAAACTGAAAATGTCCCTAAACGGTTGAAAACAAATTAAAATATTTTGAAAATTTTATCATGCACAGAAAATTGAAATATAAACAACCAGTGAATATTTCACGTATAATATTGTCTATACGGTCGTTTGTTTTAAAGTTACACCAAAAACCAAAATCAATTTTCTCGAAAACAGATTTTGCGTATAAATTCCCGTTTTTTCTTCATCGCTATTTCACATCCATAAATTGGTTTTGAATATTCTGATCTAATTATGACTTTAAATGACTTTTGCATGTGCGTGCGTAATATATATTTAGCCAACCGGCGGAAGGAATTGTAAATTGTTGTGGTTCGCGGTTGGTGGTAGGGGAGTATACACACTAATGATAATTTACTACACACACAAAGACGATAAGTAATCACAAGAACGAAATAATTGCCTAAGCACAACTCCTTAAAAGTGACACATTTGCAAGGGCCTTAAAACTATGCTTATATTCTATATAATAATATAATAATATAATAATATAATAAAATAATTTATTTAGCAATAATTGTTTAAAACAGAAGATATATACATATTTGTGATTAAATTGCTTAGCCCAACACTAATGATAAGTTCCTTGTTTTTATGGGCGAGAGTCTCTAAGAGAATAAAAGAAAAATTAATTAAATAAATAATTATGATTATGATCTAGTGATAATTATAGTAGTATGCATCTAAAATTATACTCATATTCGAAATAAATAAATATAATTACGATCTAATAATAAGAATACTATAAATGTTCAATATAATATGTCGGTGTGTGCTTATAACTATACTATAAACTTAATTCTGCTCTTAAAAATCCCTACATTCGTAGCAATCGTACATAGTCGACTGCTAATCGAATGTAATTTGAGTTGATGAGCACGAGCACTTAAAGCTATGCTTAGGTATATTCCAAATAGATAATTATGATTATGATCTATTGATAATTATTATAGAAGTATTCATCTAAAATTATGATTATATTCTAAATAAATAAATATGAATATGATCTAATAGTAATAATAATAATAATATAAATGTGCAATATATTCTAAATAAATAATCATAATTACGATCTAATAATAATAAAAATAATAATAATAATATAAGCGTGCATTAATAGGTACCTACTACAACTATGCTATTATACGATGATAGTCACACAACTATTAATATTGTAAAAGGTGAATATATAATATGTGAATGAATAAAAGTGAGTTTTGTTCGGTGATGCGAAATAATTAATAAGATAATCACACCGAATGCTGGAATAACCCAATAATATACATACTTACATAATACATATATGAACGCATTATCGCGGCTTTGATTGGCAAGAATATTGTCGAAGTGCATATACTGGCGTGGACGTTGTGCATCAGGTCGTCTTGTGGAAAAAAAACTGTCAGCAAGTTGATCCTGTGGGGTCCTTATATAAGATGATTTTGGTGTAATCCCTTCTTCTGATGATCATCGATATCTGCGTTTACGTATTGGTGTGTTTATGATTTTGTCTTCAGCGGTGTGACAAAGGTGCGGCTGGTAATTTATTATGTTATTATATGTCCAAACGTCTTGATCGGAAAATTGTCGAAGTTACAATGTGGTGTCGTCTGGCGCCGTTGATGATTGAATGTTTTGTTTTTACTAAACTTCCGGTCGGAGTGGTGTTGAATATTATTTATGTTTTGCATGTGTCGTGTGTTTGTACGAGGGTGCGTAGATATACGCCTAATGCGTATATAATATATTTATGTATATTGGATCACCCCACATTCCATACGGTCCATCGTTTATTATTTATCCCGTGTTTTTATTTAAGTCTAAATATTATATATTACATTTTTGAATAAACACAAAAATGAAAACCGTTATATTATAACGCGTGAATATCCAATTTCATCAAAATTTAAACATCAGATGATCATTAAAAATATTTTTGGAATTAGGCTCCATATTTTTTATTACAAAAACTCTGGAGCTTTGTATTCAATTTTCAAAAAATTTAATATTATAATATATTTAATATTTTTTTAATCTCCTATACGAAAAAATATTAAGATTTTCATATTATGTTTGTTCTTATTAGAAATTAAATTGCAAATTGTCATTATTTTGAAAATTGAGCAATGTATCATGTATAGAAAATTTTATTTTAAATTTAAACATTTGGTGACAATAATATTATCAAGTACTTAAGTATATACCTAGTGAAAAACTAATTCTGTGTAAAAATTCCCGTTTGTCCTTAATTTTTAAGTAGATTTCCTAATTATTTCTAAGAATTTTCAATATTTTGACTTCTTAAAAGTACCAACTGGATCCAATTTTCTACCAGAAACCGCTGTCAAAGTATAAAATTGAAGTATTTTTTTAACTATACATCGTTTAAATATACACAAATAAAAAACATCATTATAAATTCAATACCGTTCATTATATACATCGTTGTCCGTTCTGCAGTCGAATTAAAAAAAAAGAAATTTCATCTGAACAATCTAACAGTCTATATCAATTTTCTTAAAAATATGAATTTTTTTCACGTTGATGTTGATTATTATTTAATGTAATGATGAGTTCACATGTCGACATAAGATTGCAATATTGTAATCGTTATACATAATACAATATGACATCAAAAGGAAGTCAGCTCAAAATAAACACATCGTATTTAATCGATTGAAATTTTAATTAATTTCACCATGTGATTAGAAGGTGCGTAAGGTGCGTAAGGTGCTTGTATAAATTATTCATGGGTATTTAATTATTTGCACACAATGGTTAGGTGAGGTAAATGGTATATGATATATACTCTTATGATGAACAGTTTAAATAACAAAATTACCATCTATTAAATATTAAAATCACAATTCGTATTTCCCGTTCAACAATATTATTATTCAGCGATTGTGTGATATAGGTGCCTAATACTCATATACCTACTGTGAATTTCAACCCCGAGCGAGGTCTTCCCCGATTATTAGCAAACAATTGTGGTTTCACGCTAATAATAGGAATAAAACGTGTGTAAAACATATGATGATGACCTGTACTCATAATAGTATAATTTGTTTGTAAAATATAAATTTTGATTTTTTTTCCAGATCGTCCCGTAGTGTTTTATTTTTCCACACAAAAATTACTTTAACGAAGAAAATAATAATATTATTTAATTGTATACAATACAAATCCATTATAATATTATTATGTCACGGCTGTCGCTGCTGACGATCGTTTATTTCTTTGCATCTGCGTTTGGATTACTGACCGTTCTATTGCAGTCGGCCGATGGTGCGGCAGCCGACGTCGGTGATCATATTTTGCAGCGGGATGCCGCCACCGATCCGATACCCGGTCTTTGGTTTTCCGATCTGTTTTATCGGGCGCTAGCCAACTTCACTTTGCGGCGGGCGGACGGCATGTCTTGCTGTCGCCAATCCGCCTTGTACGAGGCACATTTGAGCAATCACACCAGTTGGACCGTCAGAAGTGAGTGATTATTATATTGTAATAGGTATATTAATTATTTTCAAATTATTTATGTGTTTTACAAATTCCTTATTAAATAATTAAAATGTACGTTTTTAAATACAGTTCAAAATATTTCACATCGTACACATTAATTTTAGAAATCCCATATAAAAATCTTACATCCATTGTTATTATTCATATAATATAATTATTATAATATATACATTATAATGGTATACCACGCAGATGATAATAACACTTGTATCGTCAGTCCGTGGTTACCTACTCTCAGTGGCGGCTCGTGCATATAGTTGTGCAAGTGTGCGCACACCACATATATTA
This sequence comes from Acyrthosiphon pisum, assembly GCF_005508785.2. Classification (NCBI taxonomy): domain Eukaryota; kingdom Metazoa; phylum Arthropoda; class Insecta; order Hemiptera; family Aphididae; genus Acyrthosiphon; species Acyrthosiphon pisum. Next base: position 29,649,614 of record NC_042496.1, read on the forward strand.
AGGGGGCTGCAGCGTAATCAATTATAAGGAGTAAAAACTAGGCATTTTATATTTCTGTTTATCTAGGTCTTGTGTATGTGTTGAAAGTAAATAACCATTTAATGTACGTAATTCGTAGTACTGATGACGTTTTATAGGGGCATCATCATAGTAACCGGGATGTACGTCTGTAATTTTACCTACGTATATGCACATATCAAGATATATTGCTTTATAAAACGACAAAGCATAGATAATTTAGTGACAAATTCAAATTTGCAGGGTACTTAATAAACAAAAATCATAAATCTCAAAATTCCTGTTGTAATACCTCCCGGGGGTGATCAGTTGTCTTTTTTTAATTAGCGTAAAACGTATTCTCAGAACTACCAAATATACACAGAAAAATTTGATCAAAATTAGTTGATCTGTTTCGGAGGAGTTCAAACACTAACACACACTGTGACACGAGAATTTAATATATTAGATTATAATATAATATACATTTTTTTCATTCTTATTGGAAAACATTTTATTAAACAACTTTTTTTAATTATAAATTATAATTTTAGTGTGTCTACTATACTAAAGACACAATTTTGTTCAGTGCTAGAATCCTAGGACAAATATCCAGTCGGCTTACTTGCGGGGAACATATATCAAATGGGAGTCTATGACGAATATGTGGATATACGTTATCCAGTGAAAGGACAATGTTGTTTGTCTGAAATAAAATTAATTCCACCAGCAGGAAGAGGTTATAGCTTCAACAGGACGGACAATTTAGACGATTTCGGTCACAGCCATGCATGGAAAACCATACTCGGGATGAGTAGTGTTTGAGGACCTATCTGCCTATTATATACAACTATTCGTTGTTAATTATCACGCTTTATTTGTCCAGATTTTTGTCAAATTTTCGGGATATGGGTTTTTGTGGTTTCATTGCAAATAATTATAATAGAAGGAATTGGATTCGGTCAACTTTTATTTTACAATTTCCAATATTTCTTTAAATTAGTAATACATTTAGGTATTATACATAATTCCCTAATGGTTAGGTTACCTAACCTACAGTAGTTGCATAGACAATATGTATAATAATAATATGATACCTTATGTATAAACATGATTTTAACTTGACGTAGATAAATACCTTCATCTTAGTCTATTATTATATTTCAGTAATCAGTTATAACATACATTTTAAACTTTTATATATAACTTAATCCTTACTACAATATGTTGTGTTTTTTCAGTGGGCCGATTACCAGGACCAAGTACAACGAAATATTTTGAATTTGGGAATATGCATACCGGACGCTTGTTCGGCGTTGGACCTACAGACATCTCTACAAAGCGAATTTGACGAGGCGTTTTCTCCTGAACAGTTCAAAACCGTCGTCAGAGTAGATCCGATTAAGTGCAGAGTCCGCGAAGATAAGTATCCCTACGACACACCGTATTACATGTAATGCAATGTAATTATTATAACGCCATCATTACAATTGTACAACAGAACTATTAGAGTACCTAACTTTAATTTATTATAATCAGGCATTATAAATTATGCACATTGATTTTTAAAATTTCAAAACTATAGGTATACATAGCTAGGGAGCGCATGAAAATCCGAAAAAATGTTGGCCTAAATCACATATTTCAGTCGAAAACAATTTTATTTGACATGTATTTTAGTCGAATGATATTTTATACGACAAATATTTCAGCTGGCAGTATTTTACCCAACAAATATTTTGGTTGACAATATTTTAGATGATTTTATTTCAGCCGGCAATTTTTTAGCGGATAAATATTTGGCCGGAAATATTATAGCCGACAGCTAAATTACGTTTCGGTCAATATAGAATTATGCAAATAGGCAAAAAGATCAAATTATGGTCATTTTCTTCAATGAATATATTAAGTTTCAGATTAATTTATCATTAGAGAGCAGACAAAAAATAAGAGGAATTCCCGATTGTATAGTAACTAATTATTATTATGTATTGTAAACAAATTTTGCATAAATATTTTTAGGCAATTATGATCGTGTTATCTACCTATAGCTCACGGAGTTCATCTTGGCCTTCGGCTGTCGTCTCACGTAATGGTATACCAAAACATATTTCTAAAACAGTGTAGACACTCACAATAATATAATATGAAAATAATCAATTATTATTCATTAATACCTAATAATTAGTAAATCATAAATATCATGATGAAAATATAACCAATTAATGTTATATATATATTATAAGTTGGATATACAATGTTTACATCATAATATTTCATATTAACATTTAACATTTGAGTTGGTACTGTATTAGGATAGTTCTTCAATATAATTTAGTTTTTGGATGAGTAATTTTGTGAAATCGCTGTAATGGTCTTTGATAGTCAAGATCCAGTTCGGTCCAGTTTTACTTAAAATCATGACTATACAAATAGGCATTTCCTCAAAATCGTTCTGCACAAATATCGTGCATGCACCAGATAATAATTATAGCGTTGTTACTTCATACAAATTTAAAATTGTCATCTGTACATAAAATAATAATTTTGTGTTAAGTTACATGTTTTTTGGATATTGTATTTCCATCGTTCAATGCAATTTGTCTATATAGTTAATGAAATGAAAAATGTATTTCTTCTATATACATAGTTACACTTTTTTACTTTTTCATTGAATATAGATAACAATTTATCACAGTCTTCCATATCGCTTGAGCACTGCAGAACATTCACTGAAACTACAATTATAACGTAACATATAGCCACATAGATGACATTAAATTCATATTTGAAAGATAAACGTCGATGTACAAAATTGATTTTAGAGGAGGCTTTCTGTCAGCTTAGTATAATTGAATAATTAAATTTAATAGTTAAAAAGAATTAATTAAAATCGAAATTTATTTTTTCGATAAATAGCTCATAAAAATTAAAAATTGTTAGAAAATTTAAAGTTTCAAGTATCTAGAATAATTTTTGAATTACAATAAAATATTAATTGTTAGATTAATAGAATACAAATTGATAGATGAAAATTCGTTAATTTACCAAAGAAAATCTAATATCGTACAAATTTAAAATTCACACGCTCAAAAATAATTGTGGCAAACTTTTTTTTTTTGTTAAAGGTAGAAACAATTTTGGTAGTCTTCTATCAAAATTTTAGTTACACCAAAAAAATAAAATTGATTTTTTCACAAATTTGTTCAATTAGGTATTGGTTCTACGTTTAAAAAGTAGTGTTAAACCACAATTGAACATTTCATAATGTACATAAACATTTTTAAATATACTTCTTATGAACAAAATATTGAACAATATTATATTAATCATCACAATATTCTAAATTATAATTATGAAATTCTATATTCTATACTTTATTTCACTGCTCGTTCTGTTTGTT
>NC_042496.1:29655043-29680169 GCF_005508785.2 Acyrthosiphon pisum
AAATATCATCGACTAAAATACATGTCAAATAAAATTGTTTTCGACTGAAATATGTGATTTAGGCCCAACATTTTTTCGGATTTTCATGCGCTCCCTAGCTATGTATACCTATAGTTTTGAAATTTTAAAAATCAATGTGCATAATTTATAATGCCTGATTATAATAAATTAAAGTTAGGTACTCTAATAGTTCTGTTGTACAATTGTAATGATGGCGTTATAATAATTACATTGCATTACATGTAATACGGTGTGTCGTAGGGATACTTATCTTCGCGGACTCTGCACTTAATCGGATCTACTCTGACGACGGTTTTGAACTGTTCAGGAGAAAACGCCTCGTCAAATTCGCTTTGTAGAGATGTCTGTAGGTCCAACGCCGAACAAGCGTCCGGTATGCATATTCCCAAATTCAAAATATTTCGTTGTACTTGGTCCTGGTAATCGGCCCACTGAAAAAACGCAACATATTATAGTAAGGGTTAAAATATATATGAAAGTTTAAAATGTATGCCTATAGTTACTGATTTCTGAAATATAATAATTGACAAAGATAAAGGTATATATTATATCTAAAATAAGTTAAAATCATGTTTACACATTAATCATTGTATCATATTATTATAATATACATCATGAGGAATTAGATAGGTATCATCACAGTTGTACTTGTTTTGCGCAGTAGATACGCATCTCCATTACCTCCAACCCATGTCGTAGTTCTCCACTTCTCATTGGTTGATTTTTTTCTATTTCATGTAGTATGTATGTATATGATTGACAGACAATAAGAAGTGGGGAACTGCGATAAAGGCAAAGTAATGGCTGGAGGATGCGTATCAAAATACTGTGATTATACCTATCTAATTTGTGATGTTATACTATACATGTAGTCTATACAACAACTGTAGATTAGGTAACCTATAAACATTATGTTGACAGTTATTATAGTACACACGAGAAAGAATATTATACCTAGGATGCATTTATACCAAAAAATGTGGTATAAATTTGGTTATAATTTCAAATAATTGGTAGTTGCAAAATCACCAATCACTATATTATGCGTGAACCACCTAGTAATAAAAAAAAAAATGGAGAAGGGGTATGTTAAATTTGAGTTCTGTCATAATTCATTGCACACAAATACTTCTGCGTGGTCAGTCAGCAATATGCAAAAACGTGCAGAATGCAATTTCGTATAATACCTAAAAGTATTATAAATGTAAACAAGTATTGTAAAATTGTAAAATAATAGTTGACCGAATACAATTCCTTCTTTAATTGTAATTATTTGCAATGAAACCACAAAAACCCAAAACCCGAAAATTTGACAAAAATCTGGCCAAATAAAGTGTGATAATTAATAACGAATAGTATATAATAGGCAGATAGGTCCTAAAACACTACTCACCCCGAGTATGGTTTTCCATGCATGGCTGTGACCGAAATCGTCTATATCTTCCGTTCTGTTGAAGCTATAATCTCTTCCTGCTGGTGGTATTAATTTTATTTTAGACAAACAACACTGTCCTTTCACTGGATAACGTATGTCCACACATTCGTCATAGACTCCCATTTGATATATGTTCCCCGCAAGTAAGCCGACTGGATATCGGTCCCAGGATTCTAGCACTGAAAAAAATTGTGTTTTTAGTATAGTAGACACAATAAAATTATAATTTATAATTAAAAAAAGTTGTTTAATAAAATGTTTTCCAATGAGAATAAAAAAAATGTATATTATATTATAATCTAATATATTAAATTCTTGTGTCACAGTGTTAGTGTTTGAACTCCTCCGAAACAGATCAACTAATTTTGATCAAATTTTTTGTGTATATTTGGTAGGTCTGAGAATACGTTTTATGCTAATTAAAAAAGGAAACTGATCACCCCCGGGAGGTATTACAACAGGAATTTTGAGATTTATGATAGAAATATTTGTTTATTAAGTCCCCTGCAAATTCTATTAATTTTTCACCAAGACGACCTTAGTGATTGACAAAAATTAAAGTACTTTTAACGGTTCAATTTAAAAATGTAAAAATGTTTTAATTGATCAACAAGTTTACCTACTTTGCATCAATCGGAGCATATTTTTCTGCGGGCAATAACGTAACTAGAAATACATAACCTATTTTAATATGGCATAATTTGAAAGAGACGTACAATAAAAAAGATATGGGTATAGTTCAGGGGATTGGTGGGGGTGATTTATAAGGGGTCACGTATAGGCAATTCGATGTCTTATACTCGTTACGCAGTGTGGTTGTATACTTGTGTGCGAAGTAAATGATCATTAGTATCAATAGTATGCGTACATACGTTCGGAATCCGTCGTATGCACTCCCGCACGCACGCACACATGTCAATAAATCGAGAAAAATTAAATATATTCATCTACCTATAAAAACTACCAAAAGCGGTAGTAAATTAAACATACTTACTGATGTTTGATTGTAATTTTGAAAAAAGGGTTGAATTCGTAAGCTCCTATACTATGCTTTGTAGGAACCACTTTTTTGATATAAAACCCAAAAAGCTCAAAATAAATACAAATGTAATGCAATTATTTCATGAGATTTTTAAAAAAAAATTATTAAATTGTTTACAGATACATAATGCACATGAGAAATATTATATCGTTAAATGAGTCATACCGACCAAGTTACGTGCGGGCCACGCCATTCTTTGGAGGCTTGGCCATGAGCTTTGTAGTGGAAAAACTGAAGGAAAAAAATATGAAATTTTCACAAGTAATTATTAGTATACTTAGAGAATGTTATCGTGTGTTTTACAAACATTTATTGTCAAATCTATTGGTTTTTACTGATATATTATGAAACCTGTTGATGTTTTCTTTGTGTGTCGTGTATATAGATGGCGGTTCACGGCGGAACAATTGCCATTTGCACGTTTACATTGTAGGCAGTGTTCGGACTTAGCTAGATAAATTTATCTAGATGAATAACTACATAATTATTTTTTAATCTTTTATCTTATCTAGATAAATATGAGTTAAGTTATCTTTAATATATTATATCTAGATACATTTGAGTTGCATTATCTTTATCTTTGTCTAGATAAAAAAATACTTATCTAGTCCGAACACTGTGGGTTCAGTGTTACGGCAATGTATTCTATGCGAGAAATAGACCTTATTATCCATTGGAACATGCCTTGTACTCAACTATCTGTCATTGTACGTGGCCAGTATAGCAAGTATATGGATTACCATAAGTTATTTCACGTCTGGCTACGGTGAGTAAATCTCGTTTTTTAGATGTCCAAGAGGGTGTGTTATTTAATCACCTCTGCAATGGCTAATGGCGTCATATTGGGTCACAGCATAACCAAATAAAATATTTCTGGACTTTGGGTCAAATGGGTGAATATGAGATATAGGATAATAATAACATTTATGTGATAACATTACATTTAATGTATTATAATTTATAATATAATATATTATGTACAGTTTTATACGTTTTTTTTTTATATGCATTCTTAAAAAAGACGTATCTAGAGTGATTTACCGAGGGCGTTGTACGTACCATTTTTAATTTTTAACTTTTTCATAGCCCGTATGCATTGTTGCTGTCAAATTATATAGAAAAGCCTGAGTGAGTCCTTGCTATTTAAAATAAACTTGCAGACACTATTTCAGTTTATCAGCTTTATTAATATATCGCAACTATAAATATTTTTACAGGTCTACTTGGTAATTTGTTCCGCAATAAATTTGTTATGATTATGGGGAAACTCTCATACCCCATTTTGTTGGTAAACATCACTGTTGTGCTAACATCTCAGAGTTCACAAAGTTTACCAGTTCATCTGTCGTCAAGATATGTGGTAGGTAAGACACTAATATTAAGAATATCGTGTGGTTACATTAGGTATATAGTGGTATGTCCATAATCCATATACCGTATTCTAATGGTCAATAGACATGAACTCTGTATAACTAAGAGCAGCGTGGAAACACGTCGCATTGTGTCTGTCTTGACCATTGACACAAATAGGGGGGGGGGGGGGGATTAGGCCCTTAAAAATATAATAATTTACCATTCTGAAAAGTATGTGCCTATTAATTATAATTTTAAAAAAAATGTGTAGGTGATTGAGCTCTCCCTAAACATTTTTCCTGTTTGCGCTACTGGTCTTAACCATAAAATACAATAATCTATATATCTTACAGTACTACCCCACACTACCATGCATATGAATAAACGGTAATCTATATTGCCCTCTAATATTGCCATGTTTTCCATACTCTCATTTCTTGTCTATTTGTACAAGCGGTATGTCACATAAACGTCTAGTGCCGCAGAGTACGCACTCAGGTGCATTTGAACCACTTTTAATGGTGGGGTTGGGTGGGTAGATAAAATCATATCCAAGGTAATTAATACTATTTCTAAAGTAAGTAGGTACACACTAGGTACTTATACACGTACCAATAACGTATTACTTAGGCAATGCATTATTATAGCATTAAGTACTCTACCTATTACCATATTATAGTAGCCAGTGTCGTTGTATATGCCAAAACAAATTGCTATGACAGCGTAATAATTATGTGTGATTATGTATCTTTGGGTAAAATCTAAAATGATCTCAAAACTCAAAACGCTAGATTACAGAGCATTTTCCCTAATAATTATACACTGCTCTTTAAATTGCTTATTACCTGATTATAAAAGATGTATCCTGGTTTTAGTGTACCTCAATTCAAGACTATAAAACGTCCACTTTAAAAATCCTAATATTAATTGTAATGTCACGTCTTCCGTTAAAAACTGATAACTAATAAACAATATCATATTATTATTGAAATGAAACTTTATATGGTGTTTAATTTTATCAGTTCACAGTTCGACGCTTATCTCTATGATGCATTCATCTGATGGCCATCATCTTATTTTATCTTTTTTCAGAGCCAATAATTAGTACTCAATTCCTGTGAATTCATGACCAGGTTTTTACAATTCCTGCACTAACGGTTTTCCTGGAATGTCGAATTTTCTCCGGATGGGCTTAAGGTAACGTGCGTTACATAATAGCATTTTTGTTTTATTTTAAATTTAAATGTATTTGTCCTAATATATTATTATATAATAATACCTAAAAAAGTATGTTATCTACACGTGCAAAGAAACCCGCAGTAGGTACTATAATTCTAATACGCCGTTCTTAATGGCACTTTTTAATTATTAATATTATCCAATTATTATATAATGAGTTTGTCATATTTATAATAATATATAATAAATTACCATTCATTATATAATTAATAAATGTATAGAGTAAATAGGTACCTTCCTATAAGTAGGGATCAAAATTTACGAAAAAAAAAGGTTTTCCGAAAAAAAACCCTGGTTTTTTCCCGATTTTTCAGAAAAATTGAGAAAAATTGGTTTCATTTAAAATTTCCGGAAAAATGGTCTTGACGAAAAAAAACTGGTTTTTTTCCTGAATAAATTGAATGGAAAAAATTGTTTTTTTCTAAAGAACTGAAAAAGTAATGTAGAGTGGAAACAATCTAAAAAAAGATGGGTAAGTGGATGTCGCTCTGCTGTACAGTAGATTACAAGTGGGTCACTGTATAATGGATGGTATTAAATTTGAATTCAATGATAAATAATATCATTTTATAAGAAAACATTATATAATTATCTATGGTATTAAAAAAAAATTGACCTATAATAGGTACCTATAATGAATTCCAAATTAATATCACAATATTCATTAGATACTTATAATGCGTTATACATCAACAACAAACCGTGATACTATCATAGATATATAATAGTATACTTTAGAAGTTTCATGTACCCACGAATAATATTATATAATCGCAACAAAATAACTAAAATAGTTATTCTAGATATTTTAATATGTAATTTCGTCCAAATTTGAACTTAAAATGAGTATAAAAATAAACTGTGCTTATGTGTTTTTAGATTTTTTGGTGACAGAATTAACTACTTACGAGGAATCTTGTTTTAAATTTTGAATCCTTGGATATAAAAGTTGAACATTTTATACATTTTTAACTACCTACAAAATAATTATTCAATTCTAAATTTGATACATTTTGTCAAAATTTGATCTTTAAATGCTTATAAAAAAAAATTGTGCCTATGTATATTTAATATTTTTCAACTGCTATTGTAACAATATATCAGGAGCCTTGTATTAAATTTTTACACTTTTGCTCGACAGATAAAACTATATTGATATTCATAGAAAAAAATATATATATATATTGAAACATGAAATTGTCCGTAAACTGGTCAAAACAATTTAAAATATTTTGAAAATTGCATCAAGTATAAAAATTGGTAAAATAAGCATTCAGTGAAATTTTCATGTATCTACATGTTATTCGTTTTTGAATTACAACACAATAAGAAAATCGCTACATGAGAAATCGAATGAATATCTATTGTTGTAAAAATTTGAATATCAAATGCTCATACATAATTGATTTGACCTTCTTATAGACATTTTTTTTTTTTATTAAGTTAGATAATTTTATAAGTAATCTTGTATTATATTTTAAAATCTTTAAAGAAAAATCTATAAATTTATAATATTTTAAGATCTAAAAAGAAAAATTTTTATGAATTCTTAACTCAAAATAATTGACTAATTTTTCTTGATTTTTCCATATTTTGTTAATTTTTTAACTTTAAATGCTTATAATAAAAAAACTGTGATGAAGGATTTTTAATATAGTTCAAATGTCAAAATAACAATATTGTAGGAGCCTTGCATTAAATTTTGCATTTTCACGCTTTTTTACCCAACAAACAAAATTTTATTGATAGGTATTTATAGAAAAAAAACTAAACAAATTGAAAACTGAGAATGTCCGTAAACAGCTCAAACAAAGTCAAAATATTTTCAAAATTTTATGTTATTTAATAAATGAAAATATTACCATTCAGTGAAATTTTCAAATATCTGCAGTCATTCGTTTTGTAATTATAATTAAATAAGAAAATCATCACATGAGAAATCGGGCGAATATCAAATGTTGTAAAAATATGAATTTCAAACGCTCATAAAAATTTAATTTGACCTTTTTGTAGACATTTTTTTTTTTTTTTTTATAAAGATAGACAATATTATGAAGAATATTGTATTACATTTTCAAATCTTAGAATTAATAAGAATAATTTTTACGAATTCTTAACTAAAAATAATTTGCTAATTTTCGTGATTTTTACATATTTCGAATGTGTAAACATTAAAACTTTAATGCTAATAAAAAAAAACCTGTGACTAAGGATGTTTAATATTTTTCAAATGTCATTGTATCAATATAGTAGGAGCCATGTGTTAAATTTTCAAGTATTTTTACTCAACAAATAAAATTTTATTGACATTATTGGAAAAAAAAACTAATAAAATTTAAAACTGAAAATGTCCCTAACCAGTTCAAAACAAATCAAAATATTTTGAAAATTGTATTATGTATAGAAAATGGAAATATAAACAACCAGTGAAAATTTCATGAATCTACGGTAATTTGTTCTAAAGTTACATCAAAAACCAAAATCGATTTTCTCGAAAACAGCTTTTGCGTAAAAATTCCCGTTTTTCCTGAATATTTCTTTTGTGTTTCACGGCGCTTTTGAAAACTACTGGAATAATTTTGACTCCCCCCCCCCCAAAGTACTAACAAGATTCACTTTCCTATCAAAAAAGATAGTGTTGAAGAAAATCGAAGCACTTTTACTGTCCTAAAAGGTGATGACAGACACAAAAAAAATAAATTAATAAAAAAAAATTAAAAATTAAAAATTGAAAAAAAAACACACATCATTGTAAATTAATATATCCATCGTTTCACTCAGAATCTAAAATAATTGTAGTTGATAATCATTGTTGATAACCTAAGCATACCTAACTTAGAGTCTAAAGTGGATAAATCTAGAGGATTCAATACTTGATTTATAAATAATTATAATTTGTAACATTAACTATAGTTAATAATAATTGTGTAGTATGCCTTACCGACGGAAAATTGTGATTTAAATATGTAATAGATGGTAATTTTTTAATATAAATGTTCTTTAAGAGTATATCAAATCAAATTTACCTGACTTAACCTTTGGGAAATAAAAAATTAATATCCATGAGTACTTTATATTCGCACCTTATAATTTATTAAACTGTGAAATTAATTATAATTTCGATTGATTAAATACGATGTGTTCCTTTTGATGATATTATATAATATTGTATTATGCATAACGCGATTACAATATTGCAGTCTTAATCCACCAGTGATATTCACGTTCATAATATTTAGCGAAAGACGCTTTCATGTCAACTAGCCTGTTTTTCTAAATTGTGCCCAGATGATTGACGTGCATCAAGTATATTTTGTTTTCGTTGATCAACTAAATAAATACATTATTGACTTAAACATATTAGACTATATTAAATATTTTTTTCACCAAGTTCTGGTCACTAGTCACTTGTTCTAAGTTACTAGTACACGGTACATTTTCTTCGGCTCCCTCGTCTTTGTTTGACTTCAAAATACATTCAATATCTTCCTCAGATTTCAAAGAGCTAATTTCGTCTACCGGTAAACCAATTGATGCAACACCTAAACGAGCTGGACAACCAAACATCGCCTCATAAGGTGATCGACCGATACCTAAAAAGAATCAAGTAAAATTATTTTTAAAATTAACTATTAATATATTAATTATTTATCATACCAGAATGAAAAGCACGATTTTTTCGAAATTGGATGAATTTTAATCCTCTGACTATGTCTTGGTTTTCCGTGAACCATTTATTAACATCACCCCACACAGAATGTAATTCATTAATTACACTAATAACAAACTCTCTCCCATTATCGGAATGTAGAATTGCTGGCGCTCCAAAAGGTGTATACATTTCCATTAAGTTATATGCTATTTCTTCTGCTCGCTTAGTCTTTAGTGGTTTAAGTATAACAAATTTTGTCAAGTGATCCTGATAATTCATTATAAATCTGTAATTGTTTATACTCTGCGATTGCATATCAATTAGATCTATTTGTGCACGCGATTTGTATGCTGAATGCAAAATTGATTTAGAAACAAGACCTCTTTTTGGATTAGATGATTTTTTATGACAGTCGGTACAAAGACTCAAAAAATCATTATTGTTTCTTTTGTTATAATATATTACAATATTTTAACTTTATTTCAGCCATCATACGATCGCGGCCACCATGGCCGATATAGCTATATGCGTGGAGTGAAGAATATTGAATAGCTCTTCCTTTTAACGAAATAATGTATACTGTCATTATCGCATGGTTCATGGCTTTAATTATCTTTATCATTTATTAAATTAACGTCGTACTTACGAATATTATTATAATCTTTTTTGCATTTTGTTTGAGTCTTGGATAATTTTACGACTTCTATACGACGATCGTATTCTTCATTATTCATGAACGATTTGTTGTCGTCACGTTTAGCATCAATAGTTAATGAAATTGCTTTATCAAATTCATTTTGCATTTTGTTTAAATCCATTTTTAAGCTTTTAACCAAATCAATACGTACTGCACTACTAATAACCTACTACTAAACGGATCATGTTGAATGTATACAGGTTATATATATTAAACAGATAAATAGTACGATATGCGATATCCATGACATTTTTCAATCAACCATTTTATCGATATCAATCATTTCCCCACCTGATATTTTTAGATCTCAGAAAATATTGACTGTTGACACCAAACTTACTATTTTATACCAGGGACACACATGCGTGTTTAAAATCGGTTATCGCAATCGACATAAACCCGTGTTTGATATAATTTCATGTCTCCGCACAGGCCACAGATAGGTATATAAAATAATTTTATAAGTTTATTTTATATACCCGTGTGTCTCCGTTTCTCATTTAATTTGAGTTAGACAGCATTATTAGTTCGATAGTGTCTACTATATAAAGTGTAAAGGACTATAATATATAGTTTTGTTTATTTAATTTATAATAATTATAATTTGTATCCGAACAATATTTATCAATTTTTACAGTAAAATATACATTTTTAATATCATTTTTTAAAAAAAATAAATTAATAAATGTCATGTTATGCTTTTTTTTATATATATATTTTTAGATTATCAAATTCCGGGCCCTAGTGATAACATTGCCTAATAAACTACGGAAATGATGGCAATTCCTAGGCGGTGATAACATTGAACCAGTAACCCAGCCTTTATTTAAATTGAATATGATATAGTGATGTTCAGTACTTATGTACGATGTACGATGTACATTGTACACGAGCAAGTAACACGCATTACTGCATTAGTAGGTATCTGAAATAATGTGTAATTGATTTACCGCTGGGAAATAATGAGAATTCTGAAAATTTGTAAATACAAATTTTTATTAGCATTATGTCAACTTCGGGATTGATTTACCCACATTTTTGATTTTATCTCCCTAAACATCTAAAAGAGTTAGATTAAACAGTTTCGTATTCCAATTTCAATTAAAAATTCGAGAAAGTCGAAGAACACAATATCTTAATTTCTATGTGGCGCGTATGTTAGACAAAAACAGATAATCACCGCTTCCGATCCCGCCCATTTTTATTTTTTTGTGCACGTTTCGTTTTCGTGTCGAAAACCTAAAATGAATCCATAAATTAAGTTAAGCTACCTTGGATAATAACACGTTTATGCGTGTAAATGGATGTGTGTGTGCGGGAAAAAAATGCTTTAAACGAATTACACTGACGCGCGTGACTAAAATGTTGTTTTTATTTACTTGGTTTAGATACCTTTAGCTATATTATAATAATGACTACATAATGTGTACAATGCACATAGTATCTACACTGCACTGCTATACAGTGTAAATAGTGCATGCACGATGTAATTATACATTCATTTCTAAAAGCAATAACAATAATAATATGCACACGTTCAGACCCGCATCTTCGTCGCATGTATAAATTATACCTGTTATATTATATAGCTGTAGGATGGCTGCCGGACAATTTATCATCCTATGAAAGCTTTTAGCACGGGTAAAAATTATTCCCGTAGACGTTTATTATATCATCGTAAATAAAAATATACTTAAAACCGTTTTAATTTTTATCTTTTTCAGGAACCTCAGGTGGACTCATAAGCCACCTCCTAATACATTCCCTCACTTACTCCAATATGCCATGTGATCCATTTAAGTTTGTAAACTGATTATTTCAAAATTTTCAACTATTTTGTAAATATTTTTTTATGCATTTTGATGTCATTTTCAAAACAACATTAGATACTGAAAAAAAAATGATACTTTTTACTATTTTTTATAGTTACAATTTCCTACATTTTTCCTTTATTGAATGACACCATACACCATTAATTTCATACTCCGAAGCAGAATATTATTCTAAGTATTTCAATCTATAAATATCAAGTTTCGGACGAATAGTTCTGCATTGGGTAGTTAAAACTTAAAAGCATATAAAATAGTCTTTATGAACAGAGTAATAGAGTCGTGATACAGGGGAATAAATTATATTCTGTTGTATGAAATTTAATTTGTATATTATATTGAAATGGTTTATATTATAATATATTATTCTGCTTATTTTTATTTTTATATATATATATTAACACCGATTGGATTTTACAAGATTAGACATAACAAAATATACAAGATTAGTATTAAAATTGTTATAGGAGCGATATAAACATTCGTTGAAAACTAATTTTATGTTTTTGTATAATAAAAGTAGGTAAGTAATAACAATATTTAAAATTTAAAAAATACCACATCAAATTTTATATGGTTTCTATATTGAAATTTTTTAAAAAAAATTGAAAATCAAATAATTTTAAAATAGTTCCGTATTAATAGTTAATACCATTGTTTAGTTTATTTTTTTCGTTAAAATTGAATCAATATTAGTTGAAATATATCTGAACGCAGAATGAAATAATATGTGAACATGTATATCTCTAAATAGTCCGACATGTTATACTAATTGTAAAAATCTATGATAAGTAGTGACATAATAAGTACCTATACTGGTGTACAATATAGTACATACCTACATATATATTATATTATATAGCATAAAATTAAAAAAAAAATACTTGTATTTGTATTCAAATACTTTGGAAGTGTTCGTAAAATCCATTTTTATAATAGTATTTTAAAAGTATTTTTAATACTTTTTTATTCGAATACTATTAATAGTATCTTAATACTTTTTCAAAAGTATTATTTACTAGACTGGATATAAAGTGATAACAATAGATAAATACCCTAGTTCCGAACATGTCATAAAGCATATGAATATACAATTTGCAAGGCTAGAAAAGTTAATGATTTTTTTTAACTCAGTTAAGTTAATATACACCAATAACAAAAAGTTAAAAGTTAAAAGTTAATTTAACCTTAGGTTAACTCAGTTAAGTTAAAAGTTAATACCTACACACTGTTTGTTAACTTTTTAAAAAAGTTAATTTGTTTATACAACGCTAGCGTACTTAAGTTTTTTCCAACCAAAACTAAATTATAGGATAATATAGTGTTTATACTTCATACAGTATTTCCATATAAGTTAGATTCGAATGATATAAATTTTTAACTTTAAACAATATATGATACCTACATACTTTTTGACATGAAAACGAAATAGACTGAAATAGTGAAATATAATTAAATTAAAAACAAAATAAATGAACTTAACTTACTTCTTCAAATGAAAAATTACCTCCTTCATTTCACGTTAATTAAGAAAGAAATTTAGTAAATTAACAGATAACTTTTTAATTTAACTAGTTACTTTTGGCTTAGTTCAATATTTTAACGTTTTAATTTTTAAAATTCTGAAATTATCTTTTAAGATATCAATATTTTTTAATATGCTATCAAAGTAACACAACATGCAATTTCGATACCTATATTTCTTAATGTGATATCAAAGTAACTCCATTTTATGAAGAAAAAATTTAATTATCATGGTACTCTGGTGAATAAAAATATATGGGTATCAAAGTTACCCCGCGAAATCAAAGTTAGGTACCCCATTCTAATTAAAAATTTAAAGCTAATGTAATGCAGTTAGTTATAGTATTAGGATTAAGGGGGGTGTGGGGGACAAAGCCCCCCATGGACTTGTGTAACATAAACTATTCCAGCACCCCCTAAATTCACACCCAATATGCGCCTATGGTCTAACTAGGATAGAAGACTTACAGTAAAATGTATACTACTACTAATAATTAATATCTTCTCTAGACTCTAACAAGTTTAGTATAATTTAAAGTTTATAAGATACCTAACCTATAACTTATAAGTTTCTGCTAGCAATGAATTATAATAATATTAATTTTAAGTTTTATGTTTGCACAGTGCTAAGCGTCTTGGTAAATGTCCGTACAAATCAAAATACTAGGGCACTTGATGAATTATGAATATTATGACTTAAAAAAAATTAACTTTTTTTTAACTGAGTTAAGTTAATTTTATTTTCAATCTTAACTTTTAACTTACCTTGTTAAATTTTATTTTTTTGTTAAATTTTAACTTAACTGAAGGTAATTTAATTGAATTAACTTAACTTTCCACAGTTAATTATTTTCCTTAACTTGCCCACCATTGCAAATTAAAGCTATATTTAGCGAATGATTATTGTAGACAATTCAACGTTTCCCAACCGGTGTGCCTCAATGATAATAAAAAACGTTTTTCGTAAAATATAATAATAATTATATTGTTTTTCAATTATAGGACGCGGCTCCCTTCGACCACTTCCACGACGCCCCTAGGAGCCGCGACACACAGTTTAAATACCCCTGCTATAGACTATAGTCTATAATTTAGGTTTTGGTAGGAAAAAATTAAGTACTCTAGCGTTGTATAACCAAGTTAACTTTTTTAACTTAATAAAAAGTTACCAAAAAGTGTGTATTAACTTTTAATTTAACTGAGTTAACCTATGGTTACATTAACATTTAACTTTTAATCTTTTGATATTGGTGTATATTAACTTAACTGACCAGAGTTAAAAAAAAATCATTAACTTGCCCAGCCTTCGATGTAATGATGGGTTCACATGTCGTCAGTGTCTTTCGCTAAATATTATGAACGTGAATATCGCTGGTGGATTAAGACTGCAATATTGCAATCGCGTTATGCATAAATGCATAATACAATATATTATTTAATATCATCAAAGGGAAGTCAGCTGAAAATAAACACATCATATTTAATCAATTGAAATTATAATTAATTTCACAGTTTAATTAGAAGGTGCGAATATAAAGTACTCATGGATATTAACTTTTTATTTCCCAAAGGTTAGGTCAGGTAAATTTTATTTAATATACTCTTAAAGAACATTTATATTAAAAAATTACCATCTATTACATATTTAAATCACAATTTTCCGTCGGTAAAGCATACTACACAATTATTATTCAGCGATTGTGGAATAATATACAAGGTGAGTAAAAATATATATAACCACGAATAATATACGCAGTTTAAATGTATTTTACTCATATACTGTGAATTTCAACCACGAGCGAATGCGCGATCTGTTCTCCAATTATTAAACATGTAAAAAACGTACGATGATGTGTAGTCATAAAATTAAATATAATTGTGTGTAAAATATTGATTTTATTTTTTTCCCAGAACGTCCCGTAAAGTGTTTTGTTTTTCCGTACAAAAATATTACTTTAACGAAGACAATAATATATAATAGTATACAATACAAATCAATTATATTATTATGTCACGGCCGCTACTGACGATCACACTGTTTGCGTCGGTGTTACTGAGCGTTTTATTGCAGTCGGCCGACGGTGCGGGAGCCGACATCGGTGACCATATTTTGCAGCGGGATGCCGCCAACGACCCAATACCCGGTCTTTGGTTGTCCGATCTGTTTTACCGGGCGCTGGCCAACTTCACCTTGCGGCGGGCGGACAGCACGGCTTGCCGCCGCCAATCCGCTATGTACGAGGCACATTTGAGCAATCACACCAGTTGGGCCGTCAGAAGTGAGTGATTATTATAATATTATATTAGGTATATTTATTTGCAAATTATTTCAGTGTCTTACAACTTCTATAATATAATATCATTAAAATGTACGTTTTTAAATACAGTTCAAAAAGTTTTACATCATAAAAATCGTACATATTAATTCATTGCTATTATCATATAATATAATAATAATATATTATTATATTATAATGTATACAATATACCTACATCACAGATGATAATAAATAATAATACTTCGTCATTTCAATAATACTGCGTCGTCAGTCAGTCCGTGGTTACCTATACCCTCAGTGGCGGTTCCTGCCTAGTTGTGCAGGTTTGCGCACACCACATAGATTGATAATTAATATGGGTAGATTAAATATGGTAGATTAGTAAGGGAATAGTAAAATTATATTATAATTTTTTAAACAGTTTAAATTCAATATCTGGTAAACTGTATATTTATTCCATAATACAAAATTAAATTTTAAAACCATTTGATATTCGCTTAAACATGACTACTCTATAGTTTATACCAAGGATGGGCATTAACGAGTTAAAAAGTTAAAGTTAAGTTAAAAAGTTTATTTTATTTTAACTTTTTAACTTAACTAGTTACTTTTGACTTTTCATTAACTTAACTGTTAACTTACTAAATTTCTTTCTTAACCAACGTGAAATTAACGAGTTAATTTTTCATTTTAAGAAATGAGTTAAGTTAATTTATTTTGTTTTTAATTTTATTATGTTTCACTATTTCAGTCTATTTCGTTTTCATGTCAAAAAAAATGTATCGTCAATTTTTTAAAGTTAAAAATGTACCTATAACATTCGAATCTAGCTTACTAGTATAACATAGCATTAGGTCCGTGAAGTTAGCGGGATTAGTAAAAATACAATTTTACTTAACGACTGTTGTGCTGATCCCGTAGCTATCACAACTAGAGAACTGCCAACTGCACACATTATTTCTGTTGCTCAATAACAACGATCACCGGTAGGACTGCAGTGAATCTAATTAATTAGTTCTTTACTTGAGGGAAGAAATATCAAATTTAGGTCAACATTATTGCTATAAATTATCATTACACAATAGAGTGCAATATATAATAAAAACCAATTTTTTTTCAGTGCTAGAATCTTGGGACCGATATCCAGTCGGTTTACTTGCGGGAAACACATACCAAATGGGAGTCTATGACGAATGTGTAGACATACGTTACCCGGTGAAAGGACAGTATTGTTTGTCTGAAATAAAAATAATTCCACCTGCAGGAAGAGATTATAGCTTCAAAAGAACAGAAGATTTAGACGATTTCGGTCACGACCATGCATGGAAAACCATACTTGGGGTGAGTTACGTGTTTTAGGTCCTATCTACCTATTATATACAACTAATTGTTGTTCATTATCACTCTTTTTTTGTCAGATTTTCGGGTTTCGGGTTTTGTGGTTTCATTGCAACTAATTATAGAAAGAATTGGATTCGGTCAACTTTTATTTTAAAATTTTACAATACTTGTTTGCATTAGTAATACATTTAGGCATAGGTAAAATTTGGGGGGGGGGGGCTAAAAATATAACAGTGGCGTAACAGTGTATTATATATCGGTTGCTATTGGTTAATCCGGCATGTTTGTTGATTTGTATTATTATTTTTTGTAAATATATATTATATAAATTAATGTTTGTGTGTAGATTAAATCTCTGGGAAGAAGACAAACTAATTTAGGAATGGTTAAATTGGGTTTTTTTTTATTCATCTGATATTAGTAGTTATGTTAGATTAGGATTTTGTATTAATTGATTATATAAATCCACCATAGGTGGAATGCGACAAACTTGGTATAACTTTGATACTTTAGAGTTAAATCATATACCTATACGTACAAATAGCACGGAGTCCGCGATCTACCGTAGGTAGATTGCCTACCTGATCATATACCGCTGCGAATCAGAATTTTTATTCCAGAAAACGAAAAAGTTAAGATACACTTTAAACACCATAAACCGAATATTAAATAACGAATTGAAAAAAGTTTGAGTCAAATAGAGTTGGCACATTTAACGGGCAACGGAGTGCGCGGGATCAGCTAGTGTATATTAATAATATGATACCTACTTAATGTATAATCATGATTTTAACTTAACGTAGATATATACCTCCATATTTATCAATTATTATATTTCAGTAATCAGGTATAACTAAATAAATTTTAATCTTTGATATTATATAATTTAACCCTTAATATAATATATTGTATTAAATATGTTGCGTTGTTTCAGTGGACCGATTACCAGGACCAAGTGCAACGAAACATTTTGAATTTGGGAATATGCGTACCGGACGGGTGTTCAGCGTTAGACCTACAGACATCCCTACAAAGCGAATTTGACGAGACGTTTTCCCCCGAACAGCTCAAAGCCGTCGTCAGAGTAGACCCGATAAAGTGCAGGGTCCGCGAAGATATGTATCCCTACGACACGCCGTATTACGTAACTTTGTAAGCAATGTGATTATTATTTGGATATCATTATAATTGTACAACAGAACTATTACAATACATGTAATTCATTATTATCATGCGTTATAAATTATGCACACTGATTTTTAAAATTTCAAGCCGATAGGTGTACATAGGTAGCGCAAGAAAATCTGAAAAATGTTATCCTAATTGCATATTTCAGTCGAAAACAATTTTATTTAACATGTATTTTAGCAGTATGATATTTTCCAAATGTTTACTGCATATTATTATGATGTTTTATATTTACTTTATCAGATAACTTATAAAAGGTTGTTAAATCTTTTAGATCATTTAAATAATTTATAATTTCATTAGGAGAACACGAGAATAAAAATATAGATTCAGAAATAAAAGAATTTATTATTCACTTTTTTGAAATCAGTCTCATTAAAATCTTTTTCAATTATTTTATCAGATATGTTTTTGCCCTACATTAAAAAAATAATTATTAAATTAATTTACGATTTCCTTTTCATCATAATATATGACTGTAGACTTATTACTTTTAGCACAATTGATATTCCAATCACTGCGATAACTATTAATTCCAGTAGCTTCTTTAATTAAGCTCCACGCGTTAATATTCTTATAATATTGCAAAAAGTAGTCGTAGGTTAATCGAAATTGAACATTTCATAGAGCCATATAGGACATAGGTTAGGTAAAGTAAGATAAGTAAATACTTCAGATAAACAAAATATTTAACAACATTATATTAATCATTATAATATCATAAATTATAGCTATACAATTTTATTTTATAGGTGGATATTTTTACTGCTCGTTCTGATCTGTTGCTGTGCGACGTTACACCATTTCATAAGAATATCGTACCAACAAAACACAAACGAAACCGGTGAGCAATAAACGAATACTTGTACCTATCTAAAAATATTATACTCACAATTTATATTTTTAATGTGTAAAAAATTAAAAATAAATCCATGTATAACATAATATTTAACAATCATTACTCCAAATTTAGGTGAAGTGCCTAGGACATTTTTCTACGAATTTTCATTTATCGAGTCAATCAAAACATTGTTGAAATTCGACAAAGACAATAAATTAAATATTTTTTATACCACAAAAGTAATGATGATGCTTTTTGTTATGTGTGGACATTATTTTCTTGCTTTGATGTCGAATCCTATAAGTAATGCTAAGTTCGTGGATAAGGTAAGTTGAGAAATATATTTGAGAATATTATAATATAATACCATATTCTACAGTCTATAGCAGGGGTCTCCAACCTTTTTTTACGGCGGGCCATATGTTGAATAAAAAAAAAAAAAAAGCTCGATAACTTCAAGCTGGTAAAGTTTCTATTTTTTTTGGCAAAAGGAGAGGCGGGCAGTATAGATGAGCGGAGAAGTGGGCAAACATTTTACGGGGTAACCCCGTACCACTCCACTCCGCTCATCAAAACTTTGAATATTTATAACTCATAAGCTACTTGCCCCAAATTCGATTTTCATGTATCAAAATACTAAGAATATATACTTAGAATTCTGCTTTGGAATATAAAATTAAAACCCAATATTGTCATTCAAAAAAGTAAAAAACTTAAAAAGTTATAAGGATAAAAAATATTTAAAAATATAATTTTTTAAGAAAAACGTTGTTTTATAAGCGACTTGAAACTATGTAAAAAATGTTTTCAAAAAAATGTACTCTTTTTGAAATAATGAGTGTTCAATGATAAAAGAATCACACGGTATAATATAGAGACGCCTTAATTGAAACAATATGATATTAATATTAATTGAAATAATATGATGCGGAAATGGAAATGGTGTTTTAATTTTATTACTCTTAATACATAGCTACTTTATTAACAAAACTTTACTAACTATATCAGATATAATATGTGATATTGTAGGAACTTGGAAGTAGAAAGTAGGAACACAAGTTGGACACAAGGGCGTGCGTAATTCATTTTTTTTTTTACTTACCCTTATTATATAATAATAATATTATGCCTAGGTATATTATGTCCTGGATTTATTTTACCAAAACTATAGCATTAGATACTGGCAAGTGTGAGGTTACGTTGTTTTATGCGCCGCTTGTTCAATTGTATATTTTAAACACATTCAGTTAAAATTAGTAAAAACACAATTTTATCCTGTTTATATTATTATTAATTAAATTATCACAGATACTACTCAACGGACCAGCTGTGCTGTTGACTGGTATGAACACCGTTGACCCATTTTTCTTCATGAGCGGTTTCATCATGTACATAAACCTTTCTCGAGAATTTCGAAAACCAAAGGCTGAATCAGTTTGGAAGACACTCTCGATGCCAATCATCCAGCGAATAATAACGTATAACAATTAAATATAAATAATATAAGCGTTTTTATATTTTTTGCAAACGATTTCCGTCAATTTTAACTATTATAAATATCATTGCTAAATATAGGTGTGATCGCAACTTTGGATACGCAGGTGTCATGGCCGTCACTGGCAGTGAATATTATCACTTCGATTTATTCGTTAACAAAAGAATATAAATTATTAACTTCATGGCTACATAAATCTAAAAATCACTGCCATCTCAGCCATCCTTTCTATGCTAAAACATGCAATAATTTATTGTGCATGCGCAGCCCATAACGAAAATGCGCCTCAATGCGATCATACTTATATATTTAGCTATGATAAATATGTTTTAAGAATCAACATAAGTGTTATAATTGATATCATATTCAACATGAATAATACGCCATCGATAACACAATATAATATTATGTCGTTTATTCTTAATAGTTCTCATTTCGTTTTAGAATGTTACCGGCTTATTGCGCGATGATGGCGATAACTGCGCATATTATACCCCACCTCGGAGACGGTCCACTGTGGCCAATAAAGTCGTGGGGAGAAGCCGAGATATGTAAGAACTATTGGTGGACCAACCTGTTGTTCATAAGTAATTTCGTTGAAGTCGACCAACAGGTATTAGGATGTATTTTAATTTTTAATCCACAATAATACATTGATACACGATAATTCATATTTAGACAAGAAACATTTTATATTTATATATATAATTCAGCAATCAGCATAATAAATTAGATGGGTATCATCACAGTTGTAGGCATGTCGTAGTCCTCCACTCCTCATTGATTGATTTTGTTTTATGTTTTAATACATGTATGATTGATAGCCAATAAGAAGTGGAGAACAACGATAAAGACGAAGGATGTGTATCAAAATACTGTGGTTATACATATTTTATCACTATCTTATTTGCCATGTTATTAAGAACCGCAGACTACGGCTATAGCTAAGACTGAAATATGCGCAATCGTAATCCCACGGGCTACGAAACTTGTAAATTAACCGAATCCCATTTTTGAAATTAATATTCATCCAACCAATGCCTTGATACCAATATTTGTTGATTACTCACTGGTATTAAACATAGTTGTAAAAAATAATTTCTATTTATTTTTTATTCCAGTGCCTCATAATGGGCTGGTACTTATCGTGTGATATTCAGTTTTTCGTCATTGGAGTTATTGTCGTTTACGTTCACACGAAAAACCCAAGATACGGAATCGCATTGCTTGGCACAATAATTGGTTTGTCGATATCCCTGCCATTCATAATCACTCTTTTGACGGGAAGAGATGGAATGGATAAGTTTACTTCAACGTATGTTAAGTATTTTAGTAATTGAAAGAAAATTTGAACGCACAAGTAGTGCATCGGATAACTGAGATTCGTTGAACCTATTCTCAATTCTGGTTTAACGATTATTCTGAATTCGTTATATATTTGAACGTCAACATTTTTATGTTGTATACTGTATAGTCACACGGTTTTCTATCACTATAATGAGTGAAACGACTGAACGACGTTGTTATTATTAGTATTATTATTACAACTAATACGTACCTAGGTACCTACCTACAAATATTTTCGAAGATTATAATTTAAATAGTAGTGGATGATTTAACGACAATGTTTGGTTTTAAGCAACTGCTTATATATTATTATTGAATTATTTATAAAACTGTATAATATAATAATACGGTATATTGTACCACAATATATAATTATCATATTGTTTATAGACACCTATTGTTCATGAGACATGTTTTATCGTCGAACGATTCGTACCGACCAAGTTACATGAGGGCCAGTCCATTCTTTATAGGCTTAGCCAGTAGCTTTCTAGTGGAAAAACTAAAGGAAAAAAAAGTGAAATTTTCACAAGTAATTATTAGTATTCCTAGAGAATGTTATCATGTATTTTACAAACATTATTTATCGGCAAATGTATTGGTTTTTACCACGATTTAAGATATACAGATTAAGCATCGGCCTATAACGAATAGTGCTTTATGATGACCGGTGAACCAACTATCTGAAACAGCTGAGACCCCCGATCACTAGCGCTCGTTGTGGTTTAAATATGTTAAATATATATAAATTATATAATATCATAACGCCATAACAACTAACCACGGTTATCAGCTTTTTATACCAATAATACCTACAGTATATCATGACAAAATAAATAGGTATGTCAGCAACTCGTGATACGCATGTCTGCGACATAAGCATTTCTCCAACTGACTGAGTGGTGGAGCGGTGCCGCGGTGGTGGAGTCTTCGGCGGCGGTGGCTATTGCCATAGATATTAAAGAATGGATAGGCCATGGCTATATTAGAGGGTCATGGGGCCGGAATGGGGAAGAGAGAAAGACTGTTTTTTATCATTGCTTCTCATTCTGACAGAGGTCTTATCATAAATAAATAATTATACATATATCTATTTGTGATAAGACCTCTATAACCTCAACAAATGTTCATGTTCGTTCCCGTAAATGGCCTATCCATTCTTTAATATCTATGGCTATTGCGGCAGTGACGGCGATGGACCAATGAGAACCGAAGAAATGCTTACGTCACAGTACATGGCTGGGCGGAGGGTGGGTGCGCGATTTGTTTCCAAACCGGTAATATTGCTGACATACCTATTTATTTTATCATGCAGTATATAATATTGTTGAATCTATAAACTTGTCCTCTCGGTGCGCTAGTAGTAGTGGGAACAGCTGTTTCAGATAGTTAGTTCACCGGTCAAATTATGGGAGTTAGATACGCAACCTGTATATCTGAAATCGTGGTTTTAACTGATATGTAATGATACCTATTGATGTTTTATTTGTGTGTCGTGCATACAGACGGTGGTTCACGGTGGAACATTTGCTATTTTATCGTTTGCTTTATGGGCTCAGTTTTACGGGGTCGTATTCTATGCCAGAAATAGACCTTATTATCCATTGGAACATGCCTTGTACTCAACTATCTACCATTGTACGACGGCAGTAGTGAGTGCATGGGTTGTCATAAGTTATTTCACGTCTGGCTACGGTGAGTGAAATCGTGTTTTTAAGATATCCCAGGGAGTGTGAGTCTTCCTAATTATCGTGCAAATTATTGTTGGATTAAATTTACAGATGTTGGGGAAAAAAATCAAGCGTTCTCAATCGTATTTTATCACTTTTATTATATTACAACTTCAAATGTTTTTACAGGTTTACTTGAACATTTGTTTCACAGTAGATTTATTGCAATCATGGGAAAACTTGCATACCCTATTTTGTTGGTGAACATCACTGTTATGCTAACATCTCAGAGTTCGCTGAGATTACCCGTTTATCTGTCGCCAAAATATGCGGTAGGTAAGACACTAATATTATACGGTTACAAACTTACATGCACACAGTAGACCTTATACTAATAGACAATAACTGTGTAGGTATAACAACAGAATTACGAGATGCGTGGAAACACGTCGCAGTGATTTAGCCTGTCTTGATTATAATAAATACAATACAATCTATATATTATTTTATATACCGTACTACACTACTACCACGCACTACCATGAGTATGAATAACTATAAACGTGCTCGTGTGTCTTCAATAAGGGGCAATATTTAGGCAATATGCAATTTCGTTGCCATCGCCCGTGGCATTTGTGTAGTTAGTCGTCAATGATTATTAGTGTGATTTTAGCGGGTACCGACTATCTACGCACGCACTGCGCATGTGCGCACATGTCAACGGAACCATCGACCGAAAATAAAATCCACGATTTTTTGCTCAAAACACGCTTTACAGGAAAAACTCTAACGCGTCGTAGAGTGGTCTGCTTTTAACAATTTTTTTTTCGTTACAAAGAGGAGAATTTTCTAAAGGGCGCATTGGACTTCAATTTTTAATTTCGTTGCTTAATACAAACATAGTAAAAATAACAAAATCTTGTGAAGATATCTCATATTCAAAATCGTATTTTATGGTTTAGAAATAGAATTTTGAAAATCCAAGTCCAATGCGCCCTGTAAGAAGTGTTTCTCTTTAAAAAATAAAAAAATAGAAATTATGGAAATCGGATCACTCTACGAGGCATGAGAGATTTTTCTTTAAGGCGTGTTTTTTAGCAAAAAAATAGGTCACGTGCAGGCCCTTTAAAGAACGAGCGTTAAACCTTTATCGGCACGTTTTCCATACACTAATAATTTCTTATCTATTATAAGGTCTATGGGTATTTTGTATGTGTATCAATGTATGTCACATAAACGTCCATTATAAAAATCAAAATATTTATTGTAATTGTCAGGTCTTCCGTTAAAAACTGATAACTTATAAACAATATTATAATATTATTATTATTATTTATTATTAATACTAAACTTAATATTAGTTTTTATTTTAATGGTTCGCAGTTTGAAACTTTTCTCTATGGTTCATTCATGTGTTATATGATGGCCATCATCTTATATTTGATTGTTTATGAGCCGTTTGCGAAATTGACCAAAAATCTGTTAAAAGGTAAATTAATTTTATTGATTTTAGTCGTTAATATTTTGTAATGAATCGATCATCGAAACTATTTAGAATGTAAGATCTACATAATGACATTTTTGTTTTATTTTAAATTTAAATTAATTTGTAAATACAATAATTATTTTATAATAATTTATTAATATCTGAAGAAGTATATCTATAATAGCCACTTGTAATCAAACCTGCAGTCAGTGGCGCAAATAGGGGGGGGGATACAATATCCTTTATACGCCACTGTCTGCAGTACTCTAATTCAAATACGCTGTTCTCTATGGCACTTTGTAAGTAATAATATTATACCCAATCTTATATATAATGAGTTTGTTATAATCATATAATAATATATAATATTAAATCATCATTCATTGTATAATCAATAAATGTATAGGTAGAGTAAATACGGTTCCTACCTAGTATAATAATAATTTACTAATCTTTCTTTTTTATATATTTTTAGGAAAAGTTCAATCTCGTCGATCAAGAATGGAAAAATCGATCGAAAAAACAGCCCACCTGCTGCAAAGTAAAACTGTTAAAAAAAACTTAACTATCTCATAATAGGTAGTGGGTCAATTATGAAATGTTACCAATTATATTATAATATATGATAACATATAGTTTATACAAATATTGCAAGTAAGTTATGCTCGTGTGTATCGTAATATGGAA
>NC_042496.1:29680219-29683990 GCF_005508785.2 Acyrthosiphon pisum
GTGAAGATATCTCATATTCAAAATCGTATTTTATGGTTTAGAAATAGAATTTTGAAAATCCAAGTCCAATGCGCCCTGTAAGAAGTGTTTCTCTTTCAAAAAAAAAAAATAGAAATTATGGAAATCGGATCACTCTACGAGGCATGAGAGATTTTTCTTTAAGGTATGTTTTTTAGCAAAAAAATAGGTCACGTGCAGGCCCTTTAAAGAACGAGCGTCATAGCCTTTATCGTCACGTTTTCCATACACTAATAATTTCTTGTCTATTTTAAGGTCTATGTGTATTGGGTATGTGTATCAGTGTATGTCACTTTAACGTCCATTATAAAAATCAAAATATTTATTGTAATTGTCAGGTCTTCCGTTAAAAACTGATAACTAATAAACAATATTATAATATTATTATTATTTATTATTAATACTAAACTTAATATTATTTTTATTTTACTGGTTTGTAGTTTGAAGCTTTTCTCTATGATTCATTCATGTGTTATATGATGGCCTTCATCTTATATTTCATTGTTTATGAGCCGTTTGCGAAATTGACCAAAAATCTGTTAAAAGGTAAATTAGTATTATTGATTTTAGTCGTTTATATTTTGTCATGAATCGATCGTCGAAACTATTTAGAATGTAAGATCTAGCTACATAATGAAATTTTTGTTTTATTATAAATTTAAATTAATACAATAAATACAATAATTATTTTATAATATATATTAATATCTAAAGAAGTACCTATATCTAATCGCCACTTGCAATCAAACCTGTGATCAGTGGCGCATACAGGGGGGATACAATATTCTATATACCTACGCCACTGTCTACAGTACTCTAATACAGATGCGCTGTTCTCTATGGCACTTTGTAAATAATAATATTATACTCAATCTTATATAAAATGAGTTTGTTTTAATAATAATAATAATATATTATAACATTAAATCATCATTCATTGTATAATCAATAAATGTATAGGTAAGGTAAATACGGTTCCTACCTAGTATAATAATAATTTACTTATCTTTCTTTTTTATATATTTTTAGGAAAAGTTTAATCTCGTTGATCAAGAATCGAACACCTATCAAAACACCAGCTACTTACAGCAATACAACTGTTAAAAACGACTTATAAATTATAATAGATAGTGGGTCAATTATGAAATATTAGCAATTATATCATAATATATGATAACATAGTTTATACAAATATTGCAAGTAAGTTATGCTCGTTTGTATCGTAATATGGAACATATATAAGAAACATTTTGTATTATCAGCTATACTAGTGTTTACTTATATCTCTGTTCATTTCTTGTTTTGTAAACTTGTTTCTGGTGAAATCTTTCTTACTTTTTTTTTTGAAATGCTCTATATTATGTCATATTATCATACATTATATCCATTTTTGTACTTCGATAATTCAAAAGACTTAATTGCAGATACTTTATGGTACCTATTGTGTTTATACTTAATTTATTTTGTAAATTAGTCAATGTTATTTCACTTATTTATTTATTTTTTATTAATGTAACAATAATATATTAATAAACACATTATATTTTTATATTCATTTATAGTTAATCTGCGGTTATTACACCGATATCCTTCGATCCTCTGAAATATTAATGTTTCGTAAAAGCATTATAATAGTGTTTTTTCAGCTTAAGTCCATATTATGGTGGTACCCACATCAGAATTAATTCATTATTAATTGATTATGCTGTCCATATGACTATCACCAAATCTCGAAGTATTAGGTTGTCGTCAGGAATTTCTGCATAAGCCAGAAATCATTAGTCATCATAAGATCATAATATTATATAGGTAATAGGTGTATGCCTAATTTTTAGGGATGGATTTGTTAGGATTATTTTGATAATGATCTTCTCTGACAATATTGTTATAAACTATTACATTACAAAAAACATTTGTTTTTTTTTACATAAAAAATTTGACTAAAAATATTAATTTTTATCTGATGAACAATATAATGAGTTCAGAGTTGATAAAAATTATTTTAGAACTTAAGCAGGACGTAAGAAAAACAGCTTAAAGACTTCCGTTTAATTAAAAGGTAAGAAATTCATATAGGTAAGAAAAAAACCCCTAAATTACTTTTTATAAATGACATACAACTATTTTAGATTCTGAGCAGTGATGAATGTATTAATTTTAAAATTATGTGTGTTTTTACACGATAATAATTAGTCGATATAATGCTTTGATTTTCAACTTGAAGTATTTTCTTCAATTTTTTTTATAAACATTTAAAATTCGAATTTAAAAATCACAAACTTGCGACATCCACTTCCCCACCTTTTTTTATTTAGATTTATTTTTATATAATTTATTTTGTTGTCGTAGGTATGACGTGTTAGTTGCACAAAGAAATACAAAACTTATATTTCCTGTAAAAGATGACATTGTTATACAGTATTATGTGCCCAACAGTGAGCTGTTTGATGTTTTCCAAACTACACACGTGTCAATAGGACACGGTGGGTATGATCAAGAAACTTGGTAATAAATATAAAAATATGACACGTAATGACATATATTATATATGTATATAGAGACATTTTTGAATTTTTGTGAACCTTGTCAACAAAAACAAAAGGGCTTGAAAAAAGGAGTAGTAGTTAAACCAATAATATCGTCTGACTTAAATTCCCAATGCCAAGTTGATTTGATAGATTTCCAGTCTCATAGTGATGAGAAATTTAAATTCATTTTGGTGTACCAGGATCACCTCACAAAATTTGTTGTTCTCAAACCAATTCAAATGTCGAAAATTATGTATCTGAAGCAGAACAACCACAAGAAATTAATTCAAATGTCAAAAGTGAAGTATCAGACACAGAACAACTATTAGCCGGGCAACTATCAAATTAAATAACGAAAACACCAATGTCATGCGAACTAGAGCCGAGGAAAATCTTGAAAATGAAGCTAAACAAATGTTGGCGTGGTCGGATAAGAAGCTATTGCCGGTGGCAGTTCATTCAACTGTACGTGTTCCAGTTCCTGAAGTAGATAAAGGACGTTTAGACGCTGTGTTTGTAAGACCAAGTGTCAAATTAGAAAGTGTATTTGCCTTAAAAATAATGTTTTGTGCACTTCAAAATGCCATTTTTCTACAACATGTTGTAATATATAGTTGGTACTTTAAGTAAAATATATAAATATACCAATACCTATGTATAAAAGAATAATAATAGATAAAAATTAAATTTTGTAATATGAGTAATAATATATAACCATTTTCAGAAACTTAATATAATATTATAACATATTATGATAAATTATTTTTAATTTGTCTAAAAAAAATTGGTATTTTACATAATGCCTTGGTATTTTATAAAATACCTATGTTATATATAAAATCATCTGTTTTATGTACATTGCCTAAAACGAGTCGGCAGTATAGATAATGTCTAGGCATTTTTCAAAATACCTGAATTATCCATATTGCCGGTGACATACACACACTAATGATCATTAATTACTGCACATACAAAGACGATCAGTAATCGCAGAACGAAATAATTGCCTAAGCACAACTTCTTAAAAATGACACATTTGCAGGGGCCTTAATAATGAGTAATTAAAACTATGCTTATATTCTAAATAGATAATTATGATTATGATCTAGTGATAATTATAGTACTATGCATCTAAAATTATGCTTATATTCTAAATAAATAAATATGAATTATGATCTAATAGTAATAATAATTATGTAAATGTGCAATGTATGTCACTGTGCGA
>NC_042496.1:29684619-29686178 GCF_005508785.2 Acyrthosiphon pisum
ATCGTACATAGTCGACGGCTAATCGAATGTAATTTGAGTTGATGAGTACTTAAAGCTATATGCTTAGGTTTATTTCAAATAGATAATTATGAATATGAACTAGTGATAATAATAGAAGTATTCATCTAAAATTATGATTATATTCTAAATAAATAAATAAATATGAATATGATCTAATAGTAATAATAATAATATAAATGTGCAATATATTCTAAATAAATAATTATAATTACGATATAATAATAATAATATAAGCGTGCATTAATACCACAGCTATGCTATGATAAGCTATGCTAGATAGGTAATTATGATTATGATCTATTGATAATTATTATAGAAGTATTCATCTAAAATTATGATTATATTCTAAATAAATAAATATGAATATTATCTAATAGTAATAATAATAATAATATAAATGTGCAATATTATATTCTAAATAAATAATTATAATTACGATCTAATAATAATAATAATAATAATATAAGCGTGCATTAATAGGTACCTACTACAACTATGCTATTATACGATGATAGTTACACAATTATTAATATTGTAAAAGGTGAGTATATAATATGTAAATGAATAAAAGTGAGTTTTGTTTTGTGATGCGAAATAATTAATAAAATAATCACCCCAAATGTTGGAATAACCCAATATATATATAAATAATACATAATATATGAACGCATTCGCTTTGATTGGCAAGAATATTGTCGAAGTGCATACTGGCGTGGACGTTGTGCATCAGTTCGTCTTGTGGAAAAAAACTGTCAGCAAGTTGATCCTGTGGGGTCCTTATCAAGGCCACCCACAGGGGGGATCGGGGAGGCCCACGGCCCCCTGTTAATTTACGAATGATAAATGCAAATTATTTCAGTGTCTTAGGGAAAAAAATGCTTAAAACGAATTACACCGAAGCACGTGACTACAATTTTTTTTTTTATTTTCTTGGTTTGGGCACCTATATCCAGGGCTCGAATTTGAAAAAAAATTCCGTTTAACGTTATTTACAATAAAAACGTTACAGAATTTTTCCGTTTATCGTTATTAAGATTTAAAACGTTATACATGTTTTGAGTTAATCGTTATACAGAATTAAAACGTTACACATGTTATGCGTTTATCGTTATTAGTAATTTAAACGTTATTCAAATATTCTGTTTATCGTTATTGAAAATTAAAACGTTGTTCATTTTTACATTTACCTAAGTATTTAATACTATTGAAAATTATAACATAATCTAATATTAAATTTTACAATTCTTATTTATATATAAGAATGATTACCTGTTCTCACAGGATTCTTACAATTTGGAACTTAACAGGTAATTTCGTTTGTATTTAAATTATATTGAAAGAACATACGAACAACTGGGTTAGATTTCGTTCTTGGCATTTTGCAAATCGATATTGACGTATAAAAACTAAAACCACTCACACTCGCGAGTCGTGAAACAGTAAATATGAAATAATTCGAAACGGCAAATCGTTACAAATTAAAATCACGCACACCTTTGCGCGTCGGATCAATATAATATTGTAGATACTATTCACTA
>NC_042496.1:29686228-29689920 GCF_005508785.2 Acyrthosiphon pisum
TGTGAAGATATCTCATATTCAAAATCGTATTTTATGGTTTAGAAATAGAATTTTGAAAATCCAAGTCCAATGCGCCCTGTAAGAAGTGTTTCTCTTTCAAAAAAAAAAAAAATAGAAATTATGGAAATCGGATCACTCTACGAGGCATGAGAGATTTTTCTTTAAGGTATGTTTTTTAGCAAAAAAATAGGTCACGTGCAGGCCCTTTAAAGAACGAGCGTCATAGCCTTTATCGTCACGTTTTCCATACACTAATAATTTCTTGTGTATTTTAAGGTCTATGTGTATTGGGTATGTGTATCAGTGTATGTCACTTTAACGTCCATTATAAAAATCAAAATATTTATTGTAATTGTCAGGTCTTCCGTTAAAAACTGATAACTAATAAACAATATTATAATATTATTATTATTTATTATTAATACTAAACTTAATATTATTTTTATTTTACTGGTTTGTAGTTTGAAGCTTTTCTCTATGATTCATTCATGTGTTATATGATGGCCTTCATCTTATATTTCATTGTTTATGAGCCGTTTGCGAAATTGACCAAAAATCTGTTAAAAGGTAAATTAGTATTATTGATTTTAGTCGTTTATATTTTGTCATGAATCGATCGTCGAAACTATTTAGAATGTAAGATCTAGCTACATAATGAAATTTTTGTTTTATTATAAATTTAAATTAATTTGTAAATACAATAATTATTTTATAATATATATTAATATCTAAAGAAGTACCTATATCTAATCGCCACTTGCAATCAAACCTGCGATCAGTGGCGCATACAGGGGGGATACAATATTCTATATACGCCACTGTCTACAGTACTCTAATACAGATGCGCTGTTCTCTATGGCACTTTGTAAATAATAATATTATACTCAATCTTATATAAAATGAGTTTGTTTTAATAATAATAATAATATATTATAACATTAAATCATCATTCATTGTATAATCAATAAATGTATAGGTAAGGTAAATACGGTTCCTACCTAGTATAATAATAATTTACTTATCTTTCTTTTTTATATATTTTTAGGAAAAGTTTAATCTCGTTGATCAAGAATCGAACACCTATCAAAACACCAGCTACTTACAGCAATACAACTGTTAAAAACGACTTATAAATTATAATAGATAGTGGGTCAATTATGAAATATTAGCAATTATATCATAATATATGATAACATAGTTTATACAAATATTGCAAGTAAGTTATGCTCGTTTGTATCGTAATATGGAACATATATAAGAAACATTTTGTATTATCAGCTATACTAGTGTTTACTTATATCTCTGTTCATTTCTTGTTTTGTAAACTTGTTTCTGGTGAAATCTTTCTTACTTTTTTTTTTGAAATGCTCTATATTATGTCATATTATCATACATTATATCCATTTTTGTACTTCGATAATTCAAAAGACTTAATTGCAGATACTTTATGGTACCTATTGTGTTTATACTTAATTTATTTTGTAAATAGATTTATCAATAAATAAAAATAACGTTGCTCCACGTGGAATAACATGGGGTATTTTAATATTTTACTCATAATTTTAGTAAGTTATTAATACTATTTTTGTTCTATGAATTATAATCTTAACTATTATTCCGATTAATTCCTTAAATATACCAACACGGCAACACAATATAACCATCAACCAGACACACATTTAAAATAAACCATGGAATGCCATTAGAGATTAGTGGAATTATTGCTGAAATCGTCTATAAATAATAAATATCAATATTTATTATATTACAATATTATTATAACATAATACGTAGGTAAACATTTATTATGAAAACGTTATAATATAACGTTATTAGAAAACGTTATATTTTTTGTTATATAACGTTTTATTTTCGCTTACTGTTTTACTATTTTTTTCGTTTTCATGTTTCGTTTCGTTTTATGTTTTATTAAAACTGTCGTTTATTGCATCGTTTTGTTTAGTGATAATTTAATATTATCGTTTACTATGTTTACCGTTTTGTTTTCTGTTATCTTTTTAAATCGTTTTTTGACAAGTATAACCACAGAACTTGTTCTGTGGTATAACGTTATAATTATAACGTTATATAAACGTTCTCGAGCCGTGCCTATAGCTATAATATTATAATAATAACTACATGATGTGTACAATGTCCCTACACTGCACTGCAATACAGTGTAAATAGTGCATGCACGATGTAATTATTCATTCATACCTAAAAGTAATAATTACCACGTTTATATGCAGCTGTTAATGCGCATTGAGTTAATCCGGGAGTTGGGTGCATATAAACGCATTTTTAATTCGCATTAAACTAATGAGCATTTATTATTTAATTCGATTCGTCAAATCGAATTAACTCTTACTCCGGGAGTAAGAAATGCATGTAAACGCTTTAATGCGAATTAATTTTTTCGGGGGAATTAAAAAAAAAAATGTTATTATTGTTTTGGTCATGGAATACAAAGTATAAAACATGGACTAAAAAACATTCGCATTAACTTAAAATTTTACCCGACCTCTAATCTTGATATTTTAGGTGCATATAAACTCGCCCCCTAATGCGCATTAAATCAATTCGCATTAAATCAATGCGAATTAACTGCTGCATATAAACGTGGTAATTAACAATAATAAAATATGCACGCGTGGCTGACCGCATCGTCGTCACATGTATAAATTATACCTATTATATAATATATGTATAGCTGTAAGTTGGCTGCCGGACAATTCGTCATCCTATGAAAGCTTTTAGAACGAGTAAAAATTATTCCCGTAGACGTTTATTATATCATCGTAAATAAAAATAAAAATATAAAACAGTTTTAATTTTTATCTTTTTCAGGAACCTCAGGTGGACTCATAAATCACCTACTCACACATTCCTTCACTTACTCCAATATGCCATGTGATCCATTTAAGTATGTAGGTACACTAATTATTTCGAAATTTTCAACTGTTTTGAAAATATTTTTTTATGCATTTTGATGTCATTTTCAAAACAACATTAGGTACTGAAAAAAAATGATATTTTTTACTATTTTTTATAGTTAACATTTCCTAAATTTTTTCTTTATTGAATGACACCATACATCATTAATTTCATACTCCGAAGCAGAATATTATTCCAAGTATTTCAATCTATAAATATCAAGTTTCGGACGAATTGTTCTGCATTGGGTAGTTAAAAGCAAGGCTGGACAAATTAATGATTTTTTTTAACTCAGTTAAGTTAATATACACCAATAAAAAAAAATTAAAAGTTAAAAGTTAATTTAACTATAAGTTTAACTCAGTTAAATTAAAAGTTAATACACACTTTTTCTTAACTTTTTATTGAGTTAAAAAAAAGTTAATTTGTATATACAATGCTAGCGTACTTAATTTTTTTCCAACCAAAACTAAATTATAGGATATAGTGTTTATACTTCATACAGTATTTCCATATAAGTTAGATTCGAATGATATACATTTTTCACTTTAAACAATTCGCGGTAAATATTTTTTGATATGAAAACGAAATAGATTGAAATATAGTGAAATATAATAAATTAAAGACAAAATAAATTAACTTCACTTACTTCTTCAAATGAAAAATCACCTCCTTCATTTCACGTTAATTAAGAAAACAATTTAGTAAGTCAAAGATAAGTTCATGAAAAGCCAAAAAAAAACTAGTTAAGTTAAAAA
>NC_042496.1:29691300-29692364 GCF_005508785.2 Acyrthosiphon pisum
TAAAAAAAATGGAAAATGAAAATGTCCGTAAAGAGCTCAAAATAAATCAATATATTTTCAAAATTTTACTGTGTATAGAAGATGCACATATAAACAACCTGTGAAAATTTCATATATCTACGGTCATTTGTTTTAGAGTTACACCAAAAACCAAAATCTGATTTTGTTAAAAATCGATTTTGCGTAAAAATTCCCGTTTTTCCTTAATTTTTCTTTTGTTTTTCACGTCGCTTTTGAAAACTACTGGGAAATTTTTACTTTTGACCCCCCAAAGTACCAACTAGATTCACTTTCCAATCATAAAAGTTACTGTTGAAGAAAATCGAAGCAGTTTTACTGTCCTAAAAGGTGATGACAGACACAAAAATAAATAAAAAAAAAAAATAAAAAAAAAACTAAAAAAAAAAACACACATCATTGTAAAATCAATACATTCATCGTTCCACTCAGAATCTAAAATTTAAATTAAATTAACTTTTTAACTTAACTTAAACTTTTTAACTCGTTAATGCCTTGACAATTCGTATATATGAAATTCCTTCGCTAAATATTACGAACGTGAATATCACTGGTGGATCAAGACTGTAATATTGTAATCGCGTTATGCATAATACAATATTATATAATATCATCAAAAGGAACACATTGTATTATTTAATCGATCGAAATTATAATTAATTTCACAGTTTAATAAGAAGGTGCGAATATAAAATACTCATGGATATTAATTGTTTATTTCCCAAAGGTTACATAGGTCAGGTAAATTTGATTTGATATACTCTTAAAGAACATTTATATTTAAAAATTACCATTTATTACATAATATTAAAAACACAATTTTCCGTCGGTAAGACATACTACACAATTATTATTCAATTTTACGACTGTGGTAATAATATACAAGGTGAGTAAAAATATAATATATAAGCATGAATAATATACACAGTTTAAATGTATTTTACTCATATACTGTGAATTTCAACCACGAACGAATGCGCGATCTGTTCTTCAATTATTAAACATGTGAAAACGTACTATGAAGTGTAGTCATAATAAAATATAAT